>NW_027063027.1:0-47500 GCF_032884065.1 Artemia franciscana
AAACTAATAAAAAAACTAAAAAAGCTAAAAAACTAAAAAAACTAAAAAAACTAAAAAAAGGTAAAAAACAAAAAAAAAACTAAAAACTAAAAAAGAAAAAACTAAAAAAAGGAAAAAACTGAAAAATAAGAGAAAAAGAAAACTAAAAAAATATTAATAAATATAAAAAATATAAATATAAATATAATATAAATTAGCAATCAACAAAGCACCGAGACACAAATGACGACCGGGACACAGGGAGTATAAATGACGACCAGGACATAAGTAAAAAAAAAAAACTAAAAAAACTAAAAAAATGGTAAAAACTACAAAAAAACTAAAAACTAATAAAAAAACTAAAAAATCTAAAAATCTAAATAAACTAAAAAAGAAAAAAAAGAAAAAAGGAAAAAAATAAAGGAGAAAAACAAAACTAAAAAACGAATGTATATACAGACCGGGACACCGGGATACAAATGACGACCGGGACACAGGGAATATAAATGACGACCGGGACACAGGGACACAACTACAATGGGGACGCCGGGGGGCACAGGGGGATATAAATGACGACCGGGACACCGGGACACAAGGAATATAAATGACGCCTGGGACACTCAAAGAGAAATCACAGACTGGAACACCGGGACACAAATGACGACCGGGACACAGGGAATATAAATGACGACCGGGACACAGGGACATAACTACAAAGGGGACGCCGGGGTGCACAGGGGGATATATAAATGACGATGGCGACTCAGGGAATGGTCGATTAGCAATCACCATCAACAAAGCTCAAGGGCAATCATTAGAATCATGAGGTATAGATCTGAATACGGATTGTTTTCCCATGGACCATTATATGTTGCATGTTCAAGAGTCGGTAAACCTGAAAATCTATTTATATGCACAGACAATGGGACAGCAAAGAATGTTGTATATTCGCAAGTTTTACGTAGTTAAAAACATATATATATATATATATATATATATATATATATATATATATATATATATATATATATATATATATATATATATATATATATAATATATATATATATATATATATATATATATATATATATATATATATATATATATATATATATATATATATATATATATATATCTATATTCACAGGTGGGACATAGGGACACAACTACAATGGCGCGTAACTAATATGGCGCGTAACGACTTACGCGCGCGGGGGGGCTTGGGGGGGGCGCGAAGCGCCCCCACCAACTAGGTGTTGGGGTGGCGCGAAGCGCCACCCCAACAGCTAGTATATATATATAAATAAGTTGTCTGTCTGTGTGTCTGTCTGTCAGGTGACGTCATGTTTCTGTGTCGACTGACGTCATGAAGTTAGTTGTCGTTATTTTTGCTATGACGGTGACGTCATTAAAGATATTTAAGACATATATGTTCACGTACAAATCTATTAATGTTTAAGTTTAAAATGACTGATGAACTTACAATGGCAAAAGCCGATGAAGATGCTCAAAGAGTCTATGCCAAAAAACTTGCTGCTGATAGAGAAAGTCAGAAAAGAAAGCGTGCCGAGGAATCAAAAGAACAGCAAGGAAACAGGCTTGAGGCTAAAGAACGCAAAACCGCGCAGTTAGATGAAGATCCACCTGGACAGCGAGACTCAAAACATATCAAAACTGAAAATGATAGCGATGATGATTGGGTTTGGGATTTTGACTTGGATAAGGTCATCAATGTCTACCAGATTTTAGTTAAAAAACAAAGGTTCGGCGATATGTATTTCATAGTGAAGCTGAAAAATAAAGAAGAAAAAGAAAACTGAAAAAAGAGAAAATGTAAAAAACCAAAAAATACTAAAAAGAAAAAACACTCAAAGAGAAATTACAGACCGGGACACAAATGACGACCGGGACAGAGGTAATATAAATAACGACCGGGACACTCAAAGAGAAATTACAGACTGGGATACCGGGACACAAATGACGACCGGGACACAGGGAATATAAATGACGACCAGGACACAGGTATTTAAGAATATCGTTCAAAGACAAATTTTTAATTGTAAGAAGACCGTTGAAAGAGAAATTTCTGTTTGGCGAATTCTTTCATTTCCGATACATGAACGTAGTCCAGCTGTTGTTCACTTAGCGGTACATTTACAGAATGGTCAACGTGTTTATTTCTCGGAAACCGACGTGCAACAAAGAGCCCTGAATCCACCGGATACAAAATTAACAGCTTTTTTTCGCTTTGCAAAAATGACTCTTTTGCAAAAAAACTGCTGTATACTGAAGTGCCTTCGTATTACACGTGGAATACTAACAATAAAGTATTTGAACGTCGAAAACAGGGTAAGTCAGTCGACGGCCAACCTACCATCTTCAAAGATACCACGATAGGAAGACTCTACACCGTTCACCCTAATCAACATGAATGCTTCTTTCTACGCCTGCTTTTGGTGAATGTACCCGGTCCGACATCCTTTGAGTATTTGAGAACTGTAAACGGTACTATACATGACACTTACCGTAGTGCATGCCAAGCTCTGAATTTATCGGAGAATGACCAACACTGGGATAACTGCATCAATGACGCGTGCGAAACGTCAACCCAAAGTCAAATTCGTGCATTGTTTGGCATCATTTTAACAACTTGCTCTCCATCAGCTCCTACAGAGTTATGGGAAAAATATAAGTCAAAAATGTCCGAAGATATACTCCATCGAAAACAGTTAGAGACGTCAGATATGACTTTTGATTTTACATCGGAAATTTATAACTACACTTTAGTTATTATAGAAGATTTGTGCGTACGTATGGCAAACAAACCTCTTCAGGATTTGGGAATGCCTTCACCTAACCGTATCGCTGCTGTTTCGACATGTGTAGAGTTGGATCGTGAACAAAGTTACAGTACGAGTGATCTATTGTCGTATGTACAAAATAACATTTCCAAGTTAACGTCGGAACAAAAAGACATTTATGATACGATAGACTCAATTTCAGGACGTATACAACTACCTGCTGATTTCTGTAATTTGGTGTATTTCCGAATATTCTAAAAAATTATAAAAATAATAAATGGCTAAGTGAAAGAGCGATTCTCGCACCCAAAAATATAGACGTCCACCAAATCAACAATATTGTTCTGACCAAGATTCGAGACCAGGCAGTCCTTTACAAGTCAGTCGACACAGTTTTCAAACCAAATGAAGCGGTTAATTATCCATCTGAATTTTTAAATTCCATAGATATTTCAGGGTTTCTACCACACGTGCTACAACTAAAAATAGGCGTACCAATAATACTTTTAAGAAATATCAACCCACCAAAGCTTTGCAATGGCACGCGACTTGCCGTAAAAAAAAAAACAATGGAAAACCTAATAGAGGCCACAATTTTGACAGGGTCTTTTGAGGGTGAGGCTGTTCTTATTCCTCGCATTCCCATGATTCCAACGGATCTGCCATTTCAATTTAAAAGATTGCAATTCCCAATTCGATTAGCATTTGCAATCACCATTAACAAAGCTCAAGGTCAATCATTAGAATAATGTGGTATAGATCTTAATACTGATTGTTTTTCCCATGGACAATTGTACGTTGCATGTTCGAGGGTCGGTAAACCTGACAATCTATTTATATGCAGCGACAATTCGACAGCGAAGAATGTTGTATATTCGCAAGTTTTACGCAGTTAATTTGTATTGTATCTATCTATCTATCTGTCTATATAAAAACGAGTTGTGTGTATGCATGTTTGTTTGTTTGTAAAAAGAGCGTTTGCATATGACGTCATTATTAGTACATACGGCTTTGTATATGCACAGACAATGGGAAAGCCAAGAATGTTGTATATTCGCAATTTTTACGTAGTTTAACTCCTGCAGACGAAATGAATGCTTGCCTGAAAAATTCTAATTTATGGGCACACGTAAAAATATTAAAATTAACTACAAATATGCGTGTCCGATTGCAAAACGATGACTCTGGTCAAACATTTTCAGATCAATTGCTGGCAATTGGAAACGGAAAGCTCCGAGTAGTGGGAAAGCCAAAAATGTTGTATATTCGCAATTTTTACGTAGTTTGAAACACATATATAAATCTATCTATATTCACAGGTGGGACACAGGGACACAACTACAATGGCGCGTAACTAATATGGCGCGTAACGACTTATGCGCGCGGGGGGGCTTGGGGGGGCGCGAAGCTCCCCACCCAACTTATAAATAAGTTGTCTGTGTGTGTGTGTCTGTCGAGTGACGTCATGTTTGTGTGTCGACTGACGTCATGTTTTCGACTAACGTCATGTTTTCGACTGACGAAATTACAGACCGGGACAAAGGGATACAAATGACGACCGGGACACCGGCACATAGGGAATATAAATGACGACCGGGACACTCAAAGAGAAAGCGACCGGGACACAAGGAATGTTCGATTAGCAATCACCATCAACAAAGCACCGGGACACAAATGACGACCGGGACACAGGGAGTATAAATGACGACCAGGACATAAGTAAAAAAACTAAAAAAACTAAAAAAAAAGTAAAAACTACAAAAAAACTAAAAAGAAAAAAACTAAAAAGACTAAAAAAGAAAAAAAGAAAAAAAAGGAAAAAAACTGAAAAATAAAGGAGAAAAACAAAACTAAAATATATATATATATATATATATATATATATATATATATATATATATATATATATATATATATATATATATATATATATATATATATATATATATATATATATATATATATATATATCTATATATATAAAAATAAGTTGTCTGTCTGTGTGTCTGTCTGTCTGTCAGGTGACGTCATGTTTCTATGTTGACTGACGTCATGAAATTAGTTGTCGTCATTTTTACTTTGACGGTGACGTCATTCAAGATATTTAAGACATATGTTCACGTAGAAATCTATTAATGTTTAAGTTTAAAATGACTGATGAACTTACAATGGCAAAAGCCGATGAAGATGCTCAAAGAGTCTATGCCAAAAAACTTGCTGCTGATAGAGAAAGTCAGAAAAGAAAGCGTGCCGAGGAATCAAAAGAACAGCAAGGAAACAGGCTTGAGGCTGATAGAGAAAGAAAGAACAGAAAGCGTGCCGAGGAATCAAAAGAACAGCAAGGAAACAGGCTTGAGGCTGATAGAGAAAGAAAGAACAGAAAGCGTGCCGAGGAATCAAAAGAACAGCAAGGAAACAGGCTTGAGGCTGATAGAGAAAGAAAGAACAGAAAGCGTGCCGAGGAATCAAAAGAACAGCAAGGAAACAGGCTTGAGGCTGATAGAGAAAGAAAGAACAGAAAGCGTGCCGAGGAACTACCAGAGCAACGCGGAAGCAGACTTGCTGCTAAAAGAGAAAGTGAAAAAAGAAGGCGTGCCGAGGAATTACAAGAACAGCAAGAAATCAGACTTGCTGCTGATAGAGAAAGTAAGAAAAGAAAGCGTGCCGAGGAATCACAAGAACAGCCAGAAATCAGGCTTGCTGCTGATAGAGAAAGTAAGAAAAGAAAGCGTGCCGAGGAATCAGAGCAACCTGAAAGTTATCGCCTGGCATTCAGGTACAACCCAGTCGATGATTATAGCTTGAGTAGATGTGTTCAAATCGGGACAATGTCTAAAATTTGTCCCTATTGCAAGGCCTTGAAATTCAATGGTGAAACAATGGGAATGTGTTGCGCCTCAGGAAAAGTTAAACTTCCTCTATTGGCTGCACCACCAGAGCCATTGAAGACTTTCCTTACTGGAACTACGTCAGAATCTAAGCGTTTTTTGTCACAAATCAGAAAATACAACTCATGTTTCCAAATGACGTCGTTTGGAGCCCAAATCGAAAATCCAGATCAATTTATGTCTACTTTCAAAGTAAAAGGGCAAATTTATCATAGAGCAGGGTCCCTTCTACCATTCTCAGGCAAGAATCATAAATTTTTACAATTGTACTTCATCAGTGATAGAAATTCTGAATTGAATGCACGTTGCGAAATTTCTCCCAACGTTGAAAGGACAATCGTTTCCCAATTGCAACATCTTTTCCACGAAAATAATAATTTAGTGCGTCTGTTCAAAACAGCCATCGATTTGATGCCTACTGATACGCATAAAATTGTTATTTCCGCTGACAAAACGCCTCCTGGCCAACATGTGCGTAGATACAATGCTCCAACTATCGACTAAGTGGCAATCGTTATGGTCGGTGATCAGTTTTTACCTCGAGATATTATTCTTCATAAGCGAAACGCTCAGTTGTTAAGAATTGCTGAAACTCATCGATGCTACGATGCCCTACAATATCCTATCATTTTTTGGGATGGAGCCGACGGCTATCACTTTAATATTAAATTGATGAATCCAGCCACTAACAAAGAAATGAATAAGAAATGCAGTGCATGCATTATTATTCCTATAGACTAATGATTCGGCAGGATGAAGAAAATTATATTTTAAAATGCCGTGAATTGTTTCACCAATTTTTCGTTGATATATATGCTAAAATTGAATCAGAACGTTTGCTATATATCCGCCTGAATCAGACCAAGCTCCGTTCTGAACAATACATTCATTTGCGAGATGCAGTTATAAATGACGGTTATACCACAAACGTTGGAAGATTAACAATTTTACCTTCGTCATATGCTGGCAGTCCCCGTCATATGCATGAATATGCTCAAGATGCTATTGCGTATGTTCGTCTCTATGGTCGTCCAGATTTATTTATTACATTTACATGTAATCAATCTTGGGACGAGATACTGCAGCTTTTACTTCAAGGACAATCGGCGGTTCATAGGCATGACATTACGGCCCGTGTCTTCCGGCAAAAGTTGAAATCACTGATAAACTACATAGTAAATTTTGAAGTGTTTGGGTCAGTGCGATGCTGGATGTACTCAGTGGAATGGCAAAAACGATGTTTGCCACACGCACATATACTAATCTGGCTACATAAAAAAATTACTTCGAACGAAATTGATGATGTGATTTCCGCTGAAATACCTGATAAAAATGTCGATAAGGGGTTACATGATATTATTGTAAAAAATATGATACATGGACCTTGCGGTGCACTGAACGAAAATTCACCATGCATGGCCAAAGGAAGGTGCACAAAGCAATATCCTCGACTTTTAGTATCAAACACAATTACTGGCAATGATGGTTACCAAAAATATAGAAGAAGATCTACTGAAGATGGCGGTAAAACAGCAATAATAAAGAAGCGTAACGGTACCACCATCGAAGTAGATAACCAGTGGGTTGTTCCATATTCCCCATTATTATCAAAAACATTTAATGCACACATAAACGTTGAATACTGTAACTCCGTAAAGGCAATCAAATACATATGTTAAATACGTCAACAAAGGCAGTGACATGGCAGTTTTTGGCTTGCAGCCCGAAATCAAAGATTTCGACGAAATCGTACAATATCAGGCTGGAAGATACATAAGCAGTAATGAAGCTGTTTGGCGAATTCTTTCATTTCCGATACATGAACGTAGTCCAGCTGTTGTTCACTTAGCGGTACATTTACAGAATGGTCAACGTGTGTATTTCACGGAAACCAACGTGCAACAAAGAGTCCTGAATCCACCGGATACAACATTAACAGCTTTTTTTTCGCTTTGCAAAAATGATTCTTTTGCAAAAAAAACTGCTGTATACTGAAGTGCCTTCGTATTACACGTGGAATACTAAAAATAAAGTATTTGAACGTCGAAAACAGGGTAAGTCAGTCGACGGCCAACCTACCATCTTCATAGATACCACGATAGGAAGACTCTACACCGTTCACCCCAATCAACATGAATGCTTCTTTCTACGCCTGCTTTTGGTGAATGTACCCGGTCCGACATCCTTTGAGTATTTGAGAACTGTAAACGGTACTATACATGACACTTACCGTAGTGCATGCCAAGCTCTGAATTTATTGGAGAATGACCAACACTGGGATAACTGCATCAATGACGCGTGCGAAACGTCAACCCCAAGTCATATTCGTGCATTGTTTGGCATCATTTTAACAACTTGCTCTCCATCAGCTCCTACAGAGCTATGGGAAAAATATAAGTCAAAAATGTCCGAAGATATACTCCATCGAAAACAGTTAGAGACGTCAGATATGACTTTTGATTTTACATCAGAAATTTATAACTACACTTTAGTTATTATAGAAGATTTGTGCGTACGTATGGCAAACAAAACTCTTCAGGATTTGGGAATGCCTTCACCTAACCGTATCGCTGCTGTTTCGACATGTGTAGAATTGGATCGTGAACAAAGTTACAGTACGAAAAAAAACAAAAAGACATTTATGATACGATAATGCATTGTGTCGATAACAACGTTGGAGAAATTTTCTTTTTGGATGCGCCAGGAGGTA
The DNA here is from genome assembly GCF_032884065.1 of Artemia franciscana. Classification (NCBI taxonomy): domain Eukaryota; kingdom Metazoa; phylum Arthropoda; class Branchiopoda; order Anostraca; family Artemiidae; genus Artemia; species Artemia franciscana. The sequence goes on from NW_027063027.1 coordinate 8,382, forward strand.
CTGGTAAAACATTTGTGATAAAACTGATTCTGGCATCAATTCGATCAAAAAATGATATAGCGTTGGCAATTGTGTCGTCCGGAATAGCCGCAACATTGCTGTCTGGTGGAAGAACTGCTCATTCCACTTTGAAATTGCCTCTGAATTTGCATTCTACAGAAACTCCCACGTGCAATATTTCCAAATCATCTGGGATGGGTAAAGTATTGCAGCAATGCAAACTTATTATTTGGGATGAGTGCACAATGGCACACAAAAAATCGCTCGAGGCTCTGGATCAATGCTTGAAAGATTTGAGAGGGAAGTCGAAACCCTTTGGCAGCACATTAATATTGCTTGCGGGAGATTTCAGGCAAACATTACCTATAATACCTAGATCAACTCCTGCAGACGAAATGAATGCTTGCCTGAAAAATTCTAATTTATGGGCACACGTAAAAATATTAAAATTAACTACAAATATGCGTGTCCGATTGCAAAACGATGACTCTGGTCAAACATTTTCAGATCAATTGCTGGCAATTGGAAACGGAAAGGTCCCAGTAGACTCAATTTCAGGACGTATACAACTACCTGCTGATTTCTGTAATTTAGTGACGTCCAAAAATGAATTGATTGAAAAAGTATTTCCGAATATTCTAAAAAATTATAAAAATAATAAATGGCTAAGTGAAAGAGCGATTCTCGCACCCAAAAATATAGACGTCCACGAAATCAACAATATTGTTTTGACCAAGATTCGAGACCAGGCAGTCCTTTACAAGTCAGTCGACACAGTTTTGGAACCAAATGAAGCGGTTAATTATCCATCTGAATTTTTAAATTCCATAGATCTTTCAGGGTTTCCACCACACGTGCTACAACTAAAAATAGGCGTACCAATAATACTTTTAAGAAATATAAACCCACCAAAGCTTTGCAATGGCACTCGACTTGCCGTAAAAAAACCAATGGAAAACCTAATAGAGGCCACAATCTTGACAGGGCCTTTTGAGGGTGAGGCTGTTCTTATTCCTCGCATTCCCATGATTCCAACGGATCTGCCTTTTCAATTTAAAAGATTGCAATTCCCGATTCGATTAGCATTTGCAATCACCATTAACAAAGCTCAAGGTCAATCATTAGAAAAATGTGGTATAGATCTTAATACTGATTGTTTTTCCCATGGACAATTGTACGTTGCATGTTCGAGGGTCGGTAAACCTGACAATCTATTTATATGCAGCGACAATTGGACAGCGAAGAATGTTGTATATTCGCAAGTTTTACGCATTTAATTTGTATTGCATCTATCTATCTATCTATCTATATAAAAACGAGTTGTGTGTATGCATGTTTGTTTGTTTGTAAAAAGAGCGTTTGCATATGACGTCATTATTAGTACATACGGCTTTGTATATGCACAGACAATGGGAAAGCCAAGAATGTTGTATATTCGCAATTTTTACGTAGTTTGAAACACATATATAAATCTATCTATATTCACAGGTGGGACACAGGGACACAACTACAATGGCGCGTAACTAATATGGCACGTAACGACTTACGCGCGCGGGGGGGTTTGGGGGGGCGCGAAGCGCCCCACCAACTAGGTGTTGGGGTGGCGCGAAGCGCCACCCCAACAGCTAGTATATATATAAAAATAAGTTGTCTGTGTGTGTGTGTGTGTCTGTCGAGTGACGTCATGTTTCTGTGTCGACTGACGTCATGTTTTCGACTGACGAAATTACTGACCGGGACATCGGGACACAAATGACGACCGGGACACCGGCACATAGGGAATATAAATGACGACTGGGACACTCAAAGAGAAAGCAACCGGGACACAAGGAATGTTCGATTAGCAATCACCATCAACAAAGCACCGGGACACAAATGACGACCGGGACACAGGGAGTATAAATGACGACCAGGACATAAGTAAAAAAAACTAAAAAAACTAAAAAAAAGGTAAAAACTACAAAAAAACTAAAAAGAAAAAATAAAAACTAATAAAAAACTAAAAAAGCTAAAAAACTAAAAAAGAAAAAAAAGAAAAAAAGGAAAAAAATGAAAAATAAAGGAGAAAAACAAAACCAAAAAAAATAAAAATAAAAAAAACTAAAAAGAAAAAAGAAAAAAACTAAAAAAAAACTAAAAGAAAAGTAAAAACCAAAAAAAAACTAAAAAGAAAAAAAGGGGAAAAATACAAAAATTTATTTCATCATATACCATTTCAAAAACGAATGTATATACAGACCGGGACACCGGGATACAAATGACGACCGGGACACAGGGAATATAAATGACGACCGGGACACCCGGACACAACTACAACGGGGACGCCGGGGGGCACAGGGGGATATATAAATGACGACGGGGACACAGGGAATGTTCGATTAGCAATCACCATCAACAAAGCTCAAGGGCAATCATTAGAATCATGAGGTATAACTAAAAAACTAAAAAAAAGGTAAAAAACTAAAACCTAAAAAAAAGACCAATTCAAAAACGAATGTATATACAGACCGGGACACCGGGACACAAATGACGACCGGGACACCGGGACACAAGGAATATAAATGACGCCCGGGACCCTCAAAGAGAAATCACAGACTGGGACACCGGGACACAAATGACGACCGGAACACAGGGAATATAAATGACGACCGGGACACAGGGACACAACTACAACGGGGACGCCGGGGGGGCACAGGGGGATATATAAATGACGACGGCGACGCAAGGAATCGTCGATTAGCAATCACCATCAACAAAGCTCAAGGGCAATCACTAGAATCATGAGGTATAGATCTGAATACGGATTGTTTTCCCATGGACCATTATATGTTGCATGTTCAAGAGTCGGTAAACCTGACAATCTATTTATATGCACAGACAATGGGACAGCAAAGAATGTTGTATATTCGCAAGTTTTACGTAGTTAAAAACATATATATATATTCACAGGTGGGACATAGGGACACAACTACAATGGCGCGTAACTAATATGGCGCGTAACGACTTACGCGCGCGGAAGTCATCTTGTATATATATATACGTCATTTCGGTGTTGCCGATCTCATTAGGTGTCAGGCAGGATTTTTTTCAGTTGAATCCAGTAGCCTTGCCATCGTGATTCTTCCTTAAGTGTCTTTGTGTGTTTTCATAGTACCTACCTTTTTGTTTATTTATTTACTCGTTTAAAGTCTTGTACCGTTTTTCTACGTTAAAAACAACCAATTCGATTTTGTGGTAGCATGTTTTTTGTAGAGTTATCAGGGCATTCTGTCGTAGAAGGTTCAAGCTCCTAAATACAAAAATGCGGAATTTTCGCATTATTTCCATGGATGGTCGTATCTAAATAATGGTCCTAGAAGATCGATAGAAGAATAAAAGTTCTAGTGCCATTTTTAAGTGAACAAAAAGATGGAGCCAACTACCCTCCCACCTCCGAGGACTTTTTTCTCCACAATCAAATTTTTTGGAGAGAAGATTTTGAGAAAGGATGGAACTATCCGAAGGGAACTTTTCGGGAGGAGAGGTATTTTACGCAGGAGCAAATTTCTGTTGAGTTTTCCTGGAGAGGTGGCATTTTTCAGAAAGGATGAGCCAGATTTACCGCTATTATTTGAAAGACGATTAGATGATTAAATGAAGAAAATTTTGTTTAACTGAAAGTAATGACAACACCAAAACTCAAAATGAACAAACATTATTCCATATATGAAAGAGTTGTCCCCCTCCTCAATACCTTTCTCTTTCCGCTAAAGTTCAACTGTTTATCCCAATTTTTTAAGAACGGTTCCTGATACACAAGGGCTGTTTATTCTCTTGGCTTTCAAAAGAGCTTTTTATTCTTATTAAACGGCCTTTGTGATTTAGGGGTCATTCTTAAGGATTTGGAACAAAATTCGAACTATAGGGAGGTATTGAAGAGAAGGAAAAACCCCAAATATTCGTAATAATTTCTTTTCGTTTTAGGTTTTAATGTTGCTTCTTACTTTCAGTTGAAAAAATTTGTTGTTTTTTTTATTCAATTTTCTGAAAGAGCTAAAATAGGTCCTTCTTCAATCTCTAGAAGTTTATCTGAGAGTAATACTTATTACTATGCTTTTGAACAATTCAATTTTATTTCAAATCACAATTCTGCTGTTTTTTAGTTAAATGTTTACATAGTGACGGCTTTATTTTTAGAATACGGCTTGGCTGGGTGCAACAAACTGTTTCCAATTACACAAAACACAATTGGAGCTTAATGGATTTACATCTTTAGCCTGTTTGAATACACTTTTGAACGAATTGGGAACTTATTATAATTGGTAACAACAGAATCCCCCCCACCCAATTGAACCACCACATTCGATCTTGAAAATGTTCCTTATTGGATTCCCTCGGAGAGGTATCGAATTTAATTACATTGTCTCTTCTTCCAAAATGTCTGTATATAGCCCAAGGTTGTATATAAAAGATAATTGATCTCGCAAAGTTATTAAAATTATTGCTCACCAAGAATTGGTGCACAATGGCGAAGAATGTCATTTGAATAAGTCCCAATAATATGAGCAAGTTTTGAATATTTCCTTGAAATAGGGGAAAAGAGGGCTCTTAAATCTAGAAAAACTTCAAGGGATTCAGAATAACCACTAACTGGACTGTAATTTACTAAACTAAATTTTGGAACATTTTTGAGGGATCGAGAGGAGTTACGCCCCGTTCTAAGTTTTTCCGCCTTAGTGTTTGCTTAGCAAAGGAACTTACCGTTGTAGGTGTCAATCAGTTCAATTTTCTTTATCCCAACTTAAACAAATAATTTTTCAGCACTTCACATCTTAGGCCGTTCATCAAAGAAATCAAAACAGTCATTTTGGACCCATTTTTAAAGAGGATAGGACTTAATCTTTTAATACTTCTACTGTGCATAAGAGCCCCCTTAAACCACGAACTTGTCGTAAGTTCAGACAATATAAATACAAAATTGTAGCCATTGAGGTTCCTGAACCAATGCCACTCGAATAAAACTTGGGATATACTTTGAATTCCGATTCACGACACCATCGGCATGCATTTGAAGACAACAAACAGGTCTTTCATTTTTTTTCTAAAATTCCGGTCACCTTGGCCAAGGACTATTAGTTAAGGTAAATTGATCACATTTTCGTCCCCCCCCCATCTCAAAGAAAACTTGTGGTCCACTAAACACTATCAACCAAAATCAAGAACCCTGTAAATATTAAACTAATTCAGAAAGTGGAAAAAACAAAACATAGCAGTAATTTCCAAGCAATTGGAAATCAAAGCTTTTGGTCTTTTTGAACATAAATTACGGACAGGCCAATGCTTTTCACTTTTTTTTTCTTTTTGTGCGGTCCAGAGACACAAAGTGGCCAAATAATACCACAGCCAAACTTGAGCACCTCTGTGCGACAGTGGCTGAAATTTAACTTACATTTAGTTTGTTTAATTTTTTAACCAGATAAATACTGAAACCAAAAAATCAGATATTTTTTTCTATCGAAACCGGAGTAAGTCTGTGAGGATCGTTTATAAACACGAAAAGAAAGAAAAAAAATACACAAGTAACAAATCTGTTTCTGTCAATCGTTCCAGGGTTTTCTTTCTTTAGCCTTGTCATTTCTTTAACCTTTTTGTGGAACTAATGAAACAAATGTGAAAAATTATGTCTTGTTTTCTCGGGTAATTTTTTTTCTTCAAAATCCTGTTTATTATGAATTTCAGTTTATGACAATGTAGACTTCTATTCCTTTTTAGATCATCCCAATTAGAAGTTTTTTTTCAGAAAATAGGCATTTGTTTTATAGGCCATTGGATGAAAAGAAAAGCTTCCCTTGGCAAAAAAGAAATTACCATAAAAGAAAAATCTTTCAGTAAAATCACGATTGTGTCTGAAGATCTTGTTGCTGCCTATAAGCCAAGAGTTGTTAGATGTTAATTCCGAATTAAATGAAATTACTCTTTTGCATAAATCACATTTAACTTAAGCAGTTTTTCACCTTTATGAACTCTTCGGAGCTCATACAACATCCTTGATTTACACAAGCATTTACAATATACATCAGCTTGGTATCAAAGTAAGGATCAAGCAAATTCCTATCACTATTATTCACAGGATGATAATAAAATTACTAACAAATCTAAACACACAAAAAAGTATTGAAAAAAAATCAAATTATTTGCTACAACAAAGATTATAAAACAAATGAGGATCCAGCTTGTAATATTATAATCTCCCCAAAATCTTTTGATGACTCTTTGATGCCAACAAAAATTGTTCTTATACAAAAAAACATTTCTTATAAAAATTAAATAAAAAAAACAAGTTTTTTTTAGCTGAAAGTAAGGAGCGACATTAAAACTTAAAACGAACAGAAATTACTTCGTATATGAAAGGGGCTGCTCCCTCATCAACGCCCTGCTCTTTACGCTAAAGTTTGACTCTTTCTCTCAATTCTGCTTTTTAAAACAGTAAAAAACTTTAGCGTAAAGAGCGGGGCGTTGACGAGGAAGCAGCCCCTTTCATATACGAAGTAATTTCTGTTCGTTTTAAGTTTTAATGTCGTTTCTTACTTTCAGCTAAAAAAACTTGTTTTTTTTTATTTAATTTCTGAATGTTTTTGAATCAATGCATGTCTTGATTTTGGCTCTCCGCAAAGGAATAATTAACACAAAATTTGGAAGTTTTTCTTCTTTTTTGGCTAAATGGCTTTCTCATAGTTTTGATCGAATGATTTTGAGAAAAAAAGGAACGGTGGAGGAAGCCTAGTTGCCCCGCGATTTTTTGGTTACTTAAAAAGGCAACTAGAACTTTTAATTTTTTACGAATGTTTTTATTCGTAAATGATAAACGTAACTTATAAATTAGCTTAAGTAACGAACTTTTGTAATCTCATGTTTCTATTACATATATGAGGGGTTCACCCCCTCGTCAGTACATCGCTCTTTACACTAAAGATTAAATTTTGTCCCAATTCATTAAGAATGACCCCTGAATCACAAAAGCCGTAGAATAAATAGTTGAAATCACTAAAAATACTTTAGCGTAAAGAGCAAGGTAACAGGAGGAGGTAAGCCCCTCATACGCGTAATAATTTCTGTTTGTTTCAAGTTTTAATGCTGCTCCTTACTTCCAGTTGAAAAAACATTTCATATTTATTTTTTCATTGTTTTTTTTTAATAATGCTAGAAAATCCTGCACTTCCTTCATAGAAATTTTCTTCCCACCATGACAAATTCCTCAATGGAAAGTTCCCCCCAACATATCACCCTCTTGTCAACCCCTCCCCCAACCAAACAATCCCCCTGAAAACGTCTGTACACTTCCCAATAAGCATTACTATATGTAAGCAATGGTCAAAGTTTGTAACTTGTAGCCCCTCCCATGGGGACTGTGGGGGAGTAAGTTGTCCCCAAAGACATAGTTATAAGGTTTTTTGACTACGCTGAATACAACGGCTATCTCAGAATATTGATCCGTTGACTTTGGGAAAACAATTAGCGTGGGAGGGGGCCTAGGTGCCCTCCAATTTTTTTGGTCGCTTAAAAAGGGCACTAGAACTTTTCATTTCCGTTAGAATGAGCCCTCTTGCAAGATTCTAGGACCACTGGGTCGATACGATCACCCCTGTAAAAAAACAAAAACAAAAAAACAAACAAACAACACACATCCGTGATCTGCCTTCTGGCAAAAAATACAAAATTCTACATTTTTGTAGACAGGAACTTGAAACTTCTATAATAGTGTTCTCTGATACGCTGAATCTGATGGTGTGATTTTCGTTAAGATTCTATGACTTATAGGGGATATTTATCCCTATTTTCTAAAATAAGGCATATTTTCTCAGGCTCGTAACTTTTGATGGTCAAGACTATACTTGATGAAACTTATATATTTAAAATCAGCATTAAAATTCGATTCTTTTGATGTAGCTATTGGTATCAAAATTCCATTTTTTAGAGTTTTAGTTACTATTGAGCCGGGTCGCTCCTTACTACAGTTTGTTACCACAAACTGTTTGATCTCATTAAAAAGGTTTCTCACCTGTAAGCAGTCTTTGATGTATATTCAGACTGCAGACTTGTGAAAAACTCTTCTCACCTACCGAGCATTGACTCACTCATATGATTTGCACATGATACTCACATGCATGCACTTTCTGGTGCGTACCCAAATGTGCTTTCGGTACGCACCATACATCACATTTAAAAGGCTTTTCACGTGTATGGACTCTTTGGTGCTGCTTAAAATTTCCTGCGTCAGAAAAGGTCTTCTCACATACATCACACTTAAACAGTTTCTCATCCGTATGCACTCTTTGGTGCAACTTTAATTTTGTTGATTCAGAAAAGATCTTGTCACATACATGACATTTAAACAATTTCTCACTAGAATGCAGTCTTTGATGCCTGTTCAAACTTGCTGCTTGAGAAAACGTTTTGTCACATACATGACAATTAAACGGTTTCTCACCCGTATGCACCCTATGATGTGCATTAAAATGTGCTCTTTGAGAAAAGGTCTTGTCACATGCATCACATTTAAACGGTTTCTCACCCGTATGCACTCTCTGGTGCGTTTTTAAAGCATTCAAAGGAGAAAAAGTTTTGTCACATACATCACAATTAAACGGTTTCTCACCCGTATGCACCCTTTGATGCGTATTCAAATGTCCTCTTTGAGAAAAGATCTTTTCACAAACGTCACATTTATATCTCTTTTTTTCAGTATGTGATCTTTGGTGTCTTTCTAATTTTCTATGCTTTTTACTTTGCAGGCGACTTTTTAGACGTGTTTTCTCATTTTACAAGCCTTTTGCTTCGGATTCCAATACAAATAGATTTGAGAAACCACTCACAGGTGGATTCTTTGAGACAACTAGTGACGTTTTCCCTGTACGTATAATCCAGACACGTGTGATGAAAATCAACCTAAAAAATTAAAGTCTACTGAGTTAAAAATAAAAACAGTTTATCTTTCGTTATATTTTAACAATTAATTATACTTTCGATCCCTATTCTCTAGCTCTTCATAATGCTTATATTTGCTTTTAAAATTAGTGATTCTGGTGTAAGTAAAGAGCAAAAATGAAACTATAAACAATCAAAAATAAACCCTGGGGTAATTAGATAAATATTACACAAAAAGATTTCCATAAATTAAGGGAAATATGTTTGTTGCATAAACTGAAAATTCATATCTTATTTTTTTTAAAATAACTTCCATATAAAAGCCTAAATTAATGTATTCTAGGACGACATTGGCTATAGATGACCCATGACACCCAATAAAAAATAACTAAATAAACTATAGACAATCTAAAATTTATTCCAGGAAAATGATCCAAGAACCCTTTTTAATATATTTAGACTAGGGCTACATAACCCCAGCAAGAACTGAACTGGTTCAAACCCTTCCAAGCTGCAGAAAGATTTCGAATAGTCTTACTACTCATATTTTTTATAAGCTGTTTGACAGAAGTAAAGCCAAGACAACTAATTATAGTTTAAAATTAAAATCACTCATATTTTAATAATCATTATACTGCATATTAACACATTAATATGTAAATCATTTCAGTTTCAAATAAGTTAAAATTTGTCAGTTAGTTAGTATGCAATATGAACTAAACACGTATGATGATGGAATCTTCACCTGGAATGTACAAAATGTATATATCCTCAGCTGTCAAACAGTTCGTGGTAACGAACTGTCGTAAGGAGCGACCCGGCTCAATAGTAAACGAAACCCTAAAAACGGGATTTTGATGCTAAAAGATACATCAAAAGAATCGAATTTTCATGCTGATTCTAAATATATAAGTTTCATCAAATTTAATCTTTGTCATCAAAAGTTACGAGCCTGAGAAAATTTGCCATATTTTGGAAAATAGGGGGAAACACCCCCCTAAAAGTCAAAGAATCTTAACGAAAATCACACTATTGCATTCAGCGCATCAGAGAACCTAAAGCAAAAATTTCAAGCTCCTATCTACAAAAATGTGGAATTTCGTATTTTTTGCCAGAAGACAGATCACGGGTGCGTGTTTATTTGTTTGTTGTTTTTTTTGTTTTTTCCCCAGGGGTCATTGTGAGTGGTCCTAGAATCTCGTAAGAGGGCTCATTCTAATGGAAACGAAAAGTTCTAGTGCCCTTTTAAGTGACCAAAAAAATTGGAGGGCAAATAGGTGCTCATTTTTTTTCCAAAGTCAACGGATCAAAATTTTGAGATAGCCATTTTGTTCCGCATAGTGGAAAACCATAATAACTATGTCTTTGGAATGACTCACTCCCCCACAGTCCCTGGGGGAGGGGCTGCAAGTTACAAACTTTGTCCAGTGTTTACATACAGTAATGGTTATTGGGAAGTGTACAGACGTTTTCAGGGGGATTTTTTTGGTTTGGGGGTGGGGTTGAGGAGAGGGGGCTATGTGGGAGGATCTTACCTTGGAGGAATATGTCATGGGGGAAGAGAAATTCAATGAAAAGGGCGCGGGATTTTCTAGCATTAATATAAAAAAAAAAACAATGAAAAAATAAACATGAAAAAGTTTTTTCAACTGAAAGTAAGGAGTAGCATTAAAACTTAAAACGAATAGAGATTATTACGCATCTTTACATCCCTCGGTCTTTACGCTAAAGCTTTTAATTGTTTTAAAAAGCAGAATTGTGGCAAAGAGTCAAACTTTAGCGTAAAGAGCGAGGGATCGCGGAGGGGACAACCCATTTCATATACGGAGTAATTTCTGTTCGTTTTAAGTTTCAATGTCGCTCCTTACTTTCAGTTTAAAAAACTAGTTTTTTTTATATTTAATTTCACACAAAAACTCGGCCGTACCTTGTATTAACAAGAGTCAAGAGTTCATATGGCACTTGTGACGAGGCAAGAAGAGCTAAGAGCCAAGAGATAATATGGTATGAGCTCTAACAAAATTCTATGAATCAATAGATTGATTTAAAAAAGAAAACAAGAGGCTTAATGCCGGTCAGGATATGAAATAAGAGCTCTGAGTCACGATATCCTTCTTAATATCAAAATTCATTAAGATCCGATCACCCAATCGTAAGTTATAAATACCTAATTTTTCTAATTTGTCCTCTCCCTTTAGCCCCCAAGATGGTCAAATCTGGGAAAACGACTTTATCAAGCCAAATTGTGCAGCTCCCTGACATACCTACCAATTTTCATCGTCCTAGCACGTCCAAAAGCGCCAAACTCGCCAAATCACTGAACCCCTCCCCCCAGCTCCCCAAAAAGAGCAAATCCATTACGGTTCTTTAAATCACGTATCAAGGACATTTGCTTATTCTATCCACCAAGCTTCATCCCGATTCCTCCACTCCAAGTGTTTTCCAAGATTTCCCCCTCCAACTCCCCTCAATGTCAAAAAATCTGGTCGGGATTTGAAATAAGAGCTCTGAGACATGAATTCCTTCTAAATATCAAATTTCATTAAGATCCGATCACCAATTCGTAAGATAAAAATACCCCCAATTTTCACGTTTTCCAAGAGTTCCGGTGTCCCCCTCCAACTCCCCCTAATGTCACAGGATCTGGTCGGAATTTAAAATTAGAGCTTTAAAGCAAAAGATCCTTCTAAATATCAAATTTCATTATGATCTGGTCACCCTTTCGTAAGTTACAAGTACCTCAATTTTCAAAATAAACCCCCCCCCAACTCCACCAAAGAGAGCAGATCCGGCCCGGTTTCAGTCACGTATCTTAGACAGGTTTCTATTCTTCCCATCCAGTTTCATCCTGATCTTGCCGCTTTAAGTATTTTGTAAGATTTCGGGTCCCCCCAACTGCCCCCCCTCAATTATGCTTAATTCGGTTGAGATTTAAAATAAGAGATTTGAGTTACGAGGTCCTTCTAAATATGAAGTTTCATGAAGATCCGATCACTCCTTCGTAAGTTAAAAATACGTAATTTTTTCTAATTTTTCAGAATCACCCCCCCCCCCAATAGAGCGGATCCATTCCAATTATGTAAATCACGTATCTAAGACTTCTGCTTATTTTTCCCACCAAGTTTCATCCCGATCCCTCCAATCTAAGCGTTTTCCATGATTTTAGGTTCCCCCACACCAAACTCCCCCCAATGTCACCAGATCCGGTCGGGATTTAAAATAAGAACTTTGAGACACGATATCCTTCTAAATATCAAATTTCATTGAGATCCGATCACCCGTTCGTAAGTTAAAAATACGTCATTCTTTTCTAATTTTTCAGAATTACCCCCCCCACCCCCCCCCCCCCACAATAGAGCAGATCCATTCCAATTATTTAAATCACGTATCTAAGACTTCTTCTTATTTTTCCCATCGATTTTCATCCCGATCCCTCCAATCTAAGCGTTTTCCGTGATTTTAGGTTCCCCCACCCCAAACTAACCCCAATGTCACCAGATTTGGTCGGTGTAATCGAATTAACCCCCCCCCCCCCCAACTACCCCAAAGAGGGTGTATCCGTTCCGGTTATGTCAATCATATATCTAGGAATTGTGCTTATTTTTCCCACCAAGTTTCATCCCGATTCCTCCACTCTAAGTGTTTTCCAAGTTTTAGGTTTCCCCCTCCCAACTTCCCCCCCAATGTCACCAGATCTGGTCAGGATTTAAAACGAGAGCTCTGAGACACAATATCCTTCTAAATATCAAATTTCATTGAGATCCGATCACCCGTTCGTAAGTTAAAAATGCCTCATTTTTTCTAATTTTTCAGAATTAACCCCCCCCCAACTACCCCAAAGAGGGTAGATTCGTTCCGGTTATGTCTAAGATGTATCTAGGACTTGAGCTTATTTTTTCCACCAAGTTTCATCCCGATCCCTCCACTCTAAGCGTTTTTCAAGTTTTAGGTTTCCCCCTCCCAACTCATCCCCCCCAATGTCACCAGATCCGGTAAGGATTTAAAATAATAGCTCTGAGACACGATATCCTTCTAAATATCAGATTTCATTGAGATCCGATCACCCATTCTTAAGTTAAGAATACCTCATTTTTTCTAATTTTTCAGAATTACCCCCCCCCCAACTACCCCAAAGAGAGCGGATCGGTTCCGGTTATGTCAATCATGTATCTAGGACTTGTGCTTATTTTTCCCACCGAGTCTCATCCAAATCCCTCCACTCTACGTGTTTTCAAAGATTTTAGGTTTCCTCCTCTCAGCTGCCCCCCAATGTCACCAGATCCGGTCGGGATTTAAAATAACAGCTTTGAGACATGATATCCTTCCAAACATCAAATTTCATTAAGATCTGATCAACCGTTCGTAAGTTAAAAATACTTAAATTTGTCTATTTTTTCCGAATCAACGGGCCCCCCAATCCCCCTCCAGATGGTCAAATCGAGAAAACGACTATTTCTAATTTAATCTATTCCGGTCCCTGATACGCTTGCCAAATTTCATCGTCCTAGCTTACCTGGAAGTGCCTAAAGTAGCAAAACCGGGACCGACAGACCAACAGAATTTGCGATTGCTATTATGTCACTTGGTTAATACCAAGTGCCATAAAAAGAATTTTTAATAATGATGGATTGGCACCATTAGTGTGGTAGAACAAAAGAAAAAAAGGCGAAAAAGACTAGAGAGCAAAACAAAATAGAAGACAAGAGAGTAAAGTAAGACAACAGAGAAGTAAGTAACAATTCACTGTTATGTTAGGGTCATTATAATGTCACTATCATGTTTTGGTCATCTTCAATTTGAGAAAATGGCATACTAAGTCTGTTCTATCATCAAAGTCTTCGGCAATGATGGGTCCTTATCCCTAGTAGCCCAAATATTCCACCGGAGTAATCTTTTATACAGCTGGAAGGAGTGTATCTCGAGTAAATATCACCTGAATATCCCTATAGCTTCATACCCGGGTAAAATATGACTTTCTTCTATTTTTAAGATTCAATCGGCCCTTATAGGTTCTTCAAGCTATATATTTCAGACAAATTGTTTTATAGTAGCAAACTGCTCAGACAACATTGTTTTACATTTAAATCAAATTGTTGTACAGCAGAGACCATTGAAACAAATCACTTAACTATTTTCTGAAATTTCAAATTATAGCTAGAAGATTCCAGGAATGTAGTTTATAAAAATCTGAAGTACATGAGGCAATGTCCCAAAAATAACTCAGGAATTTTATACTTGTGTAAAACTTCAGTTTCTTTAATAATTTTAAAATTCAATGCGACTTATAATGTTCTTTTAGCTGTATATTTAAGACAAATCATTCTACAAACGAATAAAAAAAAACTTTTTACTTCAACAACACAATGTGAATTCTGCATTTTTCTGTAAATTCTGTATTTTATAATCGATTATCGATTATAAAAACTATAAAGATACCTTTAGTTTTAAGATTATTATCAAGCTATTTGAAAAACAAAATTAGCAAAACTTCTTTCTAATGAAAACTGAAAAATTTGCATCCAAGACAACAAAAATGTTTAGCAATCACCTGGGCATTGGAATAATATACAAGAACTTCCGTTTTAGATTAAGTCCATTTGTCCTATTCTTGTCTCATAAAATATTATCCAATACATTTGATACTAAAAAAAAAAAACAAAAAAAAACCTTTATTGTCAGAACATATGGGTCCTGACTCCTGGGTATCATATTTAGATTTGCATGGCCCTGAAATGCTGGGTAAAGTAGGTAAAGAAACATCTTCACATTTTGGAGACAAAAAATGGTTTGGAATGTCAAACCGCATATCCCTGTTACCTGGCAAAGCATCATCAGCTTCTAAAAATAAAAGTAGTCAAATGAAATTAATACAAAATGAATCAAATGGACACATAAAACATTGAACTAAAAAGTTTACTAGGCAAATCCAACTGTTTTTTTTTACATTTATGTAAAAATAAAAATATACATCTTCACTCAATGCTATATATATATATATATATATATATATATATATATATATATATATATATATATATATATATATATATATATATATATATATATATATATATATATATATTTATATATATATATATATATATAAATATATATATATATATATATATATATATATATATATATATATATATATATATATATATATATATATATATATATATATATATATATATATAAATATATATATATATATATATATATATATATATATATATATATATATATATATATATATATATATATATATATATATATATATATATATATATATATATATATATATATATATATATATATATATATATATATATATATATATATGAATGAATGAATGAATGAATGAATGAACTTTATTACCCGTCAAAGTATAAAAAAAACAAAGTACGGAGTATTATAAATAAACAAAAACAAAAACGATAAACAGCGAGAAAAAATTAAACTAACCAAAGACAACATGGACTAATTAACCAGTATCAATATGGAAAAAAGGCTGCAGAGGGTCGTAAACGTGAATTAAGTTGATAGTCTTTTTACATAAGTCATCACTGGAAGACCGAATCCGAGAAGGCACATCTATTAAACCAAATCAAGCAATTATTTTTCTGTTTCGGTGCCATCTAGGAAGCCGGAGGAGGAATTTGTAACATTTGAAATAAACCGCACGTAAAGTATGGCGATCTTTCTTACGAAACAGATGAGCCATGCATGATAAAAACAAAAGCACAGGGGCGCAATAAGCATTATAAATTATGCACAAACCGTTGCGGTTGTAACGGCTTTTGTTAGGGGATATTTTTCTGTAAGCGACACGTAGGTTTTTCACGGCTTGATCCACTAGGGATGAACAGGTAGAGGAAAGTGTTGGGCCAAAACACAGACCAACTAACTAAAGTAGAACATGGCAAAACTGTAGTCCCAGCAACGAATGGAGCGACAACATAAGGGCTATTAAAACAAATAAACTCGCATTTTGACGCACTAACTGACAGTCTAATCTTAGATAGCCCATTGGTTAATATAGTAAAATTGGAAAGCAATCCACGGCGAGTCCGGGCAACAAGAAGAACGTCGTCTGCAAATGCAGCAGAAGAAAAACCAATATTACCGTAAAAAACCAAACTTTTAAATGGACGCAGGCACGATGCAAGCACACATTTAAATATATTAGGAGACAACATGGCACCTTGCCGAACTCCCTTATTAATTTTTACAGGGTCAGATATTTTCCATTCTAGGTAACTTGAATTTTAGACTTTGAATACCAAGAAGACAATAAACATAGTACAGAAGGATTAACACCTGAAGACACAAGGGAAAATAGAGCCTGAGAGTGCACAATATTGTCGAAAGCCCCAGAAATGTCAACAGTAAGACAGTATAAAGACATTTCAGTTTTTACGGCATCTTTCATGAGTCGACTTAAAACATGATGTGCATGGGAGCAACCGAAACTTTTCCGAAAACCAAACTGAAAAAGCGTAAAATCACAATTCGACTCAATTTCTGGTAGTAATAAATGTTCAAGCAACTTACTTAAAAAACACGATACTGTAATGGGACGATAATTTACACATGGCGTGGGGTCCTTGCCTCGCTTTTGTATAGACGTTACACGACCACAAAGGAAACGATCAGGAACAAGCGACTATGCTAAGCAAGACTGAAAAATATTTGTAGATGGTTAAATAGAGCAGGAAAATCCTAAGCAAAAAATCGATAAGAAAGGCCGTCACCATCAAGGCTATTTGAACGTTTAATTTTTCTTAAAGTTCGGCGAATTTCAGATATTGCTACTGGCTGGACGTGAGCCTGCAAGAGACGGTGTGGTAATAGCGGTTTAAGCAACTTATAATAAAAAGACTGAAGAACATTATTAAATACACTGAACGCACGCTTATTATGATTAACAAAATTAGCTAGCTGGAAACAAGATAGCGCAGATGGGGAACGTTTCTCACTATTAATAACCTCATTCCAGGTGGCCTTATCGGTGGGGCCTGTCCATGCAATCAAGCGTGCTCTCTTCAAACTGACCTTATATTCAAGTTTACACTTTTGTTTCACAGAAAAAACAGCTCCGGAAGATGGTCGGTCACATGATATCCACATACGTAGCCAAAATTTGGCTTTTTGCTTAGCGCGTTTTACTTCAGGATCAACGTTCCAATTAGGCTTCCTAGTACCAATCCGAACTTTATCAACAGAAACTGCAGCTTTGGAAGCTGATTTAAGGCAATTGACAATTTGATAATATTACCAATTTAGGTCAACTCCACTTGAAGGCGAGGAAACCGAAGTTTGCAGCAGGTGATATGACACTTTTATGGTCGACAGTAAAGCAGTTGACGCAGCAAGGTATAGGGGGACATTAGAACGATCCCAGTTCAACTTCTTATACCACTTCGGCTGAGCTGAAAGTGTTTTGCCAGAGAGCTCACAGGGCAAATTACAGCTAAGAACAAGGTGTTCGTCATCAATCTTCTCTTCGTCCACCCTGACAATCGATGATAATAAGCTGGAAGAGGAAGTGATCACGTGACCCAGGTTAGATTTTGAACAGCCTCTGTTATGGATATACGTGAATGGGAGTCTCTTATTTGCGACGTGATATGCTAGGAGGTGATATATAAAAGGAATTTTTAATAGATCTGAGGTACCTAGTACTTCAGCTGGAGGCACAGCTTCTTGTGAAGCAGCCTCTGCCTCCGACATTAAAATCTGAAATTTCATGGAGCTTGTTACAAAGTGAAAAATTCCACTCATCTTTTGCTGCATTTTCGGTTGATTATCGAAATTAAATTTGTCTATCAAATGAAATGTGTTTTGTCAAAAGTCACATTCTGTTTCTATTTCATGCTAAACCCATTCCGTTTTGCTATATCTTACGCATGTTTCAAAGTTTTTCAGGTGGTTTCGCCCAAACAAATATCCATTCTGTTTTGTTTCATAAATGATTTGAAAAAATGAATTTTTGGCCAAAAATGATTTGATAAAAATTTTCTGAAAGAAAAATATTTCGACAATTAAAAGCCTTCAGAAAAGACTGATGAAGCTCAAGCAGTTTTTGAAGCACACTGCTCCATTGGTTTGCGTACAACTAGATAGTGTTGAGTGGTGGTTTAGCTTTCTGGGGTGTTCTGTTCAAAGCTGCAAAGACCTTTGCAACATGCAGACATAGACATGGACATAGACATTTTTTATTTTCATCTGAAACATATAAATTAAACAAAGCATTTACCATTAACGGCGACTCTTAAGACAAAAGAGTCCTGACTGTGGTTGTGGCCGCTATTTTAACCACCATGAACCTGCTAAATTCTTTCTTCAAAAGATTTAGAAAAAAAATCCTTGGAGGGGGGGGGGGGTAAAAAACAAAATAATTAATATGAAATACAAAATATTCCTTTCTGACAGTTTTGAAATTCTCCTATCAGACGCAGTGCTTTCTTTTGTATTATTTGAGTTCTTTGATAATTCATCACGAAATTGCTTGACCAAACAGAACAACCGTACGTGATGTAAGGGTCCAAAATAGCACTGTATAATAGTTTGGCAACTGCTACCAGGAACACTTTTTTCAGCCTCCTCATCACTCCCAATCCTATAGCTGCTTTTGCCGACACTATTTCACCATGCTTCTTCCAAGACAAATTACAATCAATTTAAAATCCGAGATATTTGCAAAAAACACCTGTGTTATTCTAACACCATTATAAAGCACATTTTTCAAGAAGTTCAGTTACACCAATTCTACTAAAAACCATAAAATTCGTTTTTCTTGGATTTACTGCAAGGGAGCTTAGAGCTGTAAAAACATGAAGCCGACTAAGGACGTGGTTCTCTTTTTGCACAGCCTCTTTTGAAATCCAGGCAAACACTGTGATAGCTGTATCATCGGCAAAAGAGGTTAAAACTGAATCATTTAAGTAAAATCGAAGAGTATCCACATATACCAAGAAGAGTAACGGGCCAAGGACTGATCCTTGGGGAACACCACAATTGATAGGCATAGCTGCACTAGATATATCACTCATCATCACCTTCATTGATGTTCAAAACAGATAAGACCGAAAACAACTTAATGCTGTATCTTTAATTCCAAGGCTCCGCAGTCTTTTCAGTAGAACTTCAAAATCCACAGTGTCAAACGCTTTCTTCAAATCATTAAAAATAGTTAGAGGGATCAAATTATTTTCTAAATCACTATTTACACAATCTAAAAGATGATGAACGGCATGCACTGTAGAATGACCTTTCCTAAAACCAAACTACGAATCTGACAAAAACCCAAGCGAATTCATGTACTCGTATATTTTCTTATACGCTAATTTTTCATAAATGTTTGAGAAGAGCGGTAGAATAGATATTGGTCTCCAGTTGGAAATGTCTCTTTTATCGCCTCCTTTATGGAGGGGTATAACTTTTGCCCGCTTTAGTTTGTCAGGAAACACACCTTTTTGAACAGATAAATTGACTAGATATAATATCACAGGTAAGAGATACGCAGCAACTGCTTTAAATGCTTTAATATTTAGGTCATCAACACCAGCTGCATAAGATTTGATTGATTTCACTGCGTGGGTAGTGTCATCCATAGTACATTCGGGAAAGTAAAATGAGTGATGAAGACCGCGATTATCGTCAAACTCCTCAATATCTAGCTGTCCGCTTTGATCTTTTGCCTCTTGGTTTATTTGCGATCCTATTTTGGTAACAAAAACTTACAAAACTCTTCACTAACCTCTTGCCTCCCACTCACAGTTCTTTCACCTATGGCTAACTGGTCAGTTGATGCTGAATCCTTACCACTACCGAGAACGCTTTTAATAGTCAGCCATGTCCCTCTAATGTCTCCTTTCTGCGATTTTAATTTCTCTCTGAAATACTCCCTCATTGTAGCTCGTCGTGCAGAATTCACCCTATTCCTTACCTTTCTGTACTCTTCCCAACTGTCATCACTCTCACAATTGAGATAGTCTGAGAATAATTGGTCTCTTTTCTTCAAGATCTCCTGTATCTCTTCCGTTGTCCATGGCTTTCGTGGTTGGTTTTTCTTCTTAGTTGCAGTTTTTAATGAGCAGCACTGGTCATAAATAGGAGACAAAATACTCATAAATTTATCAAAAGCAGGGGTTTTCTTTCTCCGCCATGACTTCTTGCCATGATACTATGCTGATTTCATCTTTAAATTTCCTTTTTCATCATTCTGAATTGAAGCTTAGTAGTGGTTTTATGTTTACAGCCAAATCTTTTAATGGTGCAAAATACTGGTAGATGGTCAGACATAGGTTGTAAGACAACTTCAGCACAGCCCTCCACAATTGCATCCAAAGAAAGGAAGATATTGTCAATCAAGATTGCCGAATGATCTGTTATTCTAGTTGGGATTGAAACTGTGGGATAAAGGATATGTGAAAGCATAAGGTTAAAAAAACAAGGTTTACTCCTTCTAGATTTAAAAGATCAAAGCTAAAATCACCTAAAAAATACATTGCAGTTTAGTACTTGACATTCTTTGAAGAAATCCATCGAATTCTCCAAAAAATTCATCTGGGTTTGCGCTGGGTGGCCGGTAAACCAAAAATATGATGAACTCTCTATTTTTCTCTTGGTCTATTTCTATTGATAAACTTTCGAGCTTGCCTTCATTCCAGAGAGTTAAATAATCTCGAATAACGTAATTCAAAGAATTTGCTAGCAGAAAAGTCAAACCTCCTCCTCTCATTGAACTCCTTGATGTTGATAAAAGTTTATAACCTGGAAAAAATGTGACGAGAGGAAAGTGTCATGAGTTACGAACGACTCTCAGATCCCTAATACTTCTATCTTATTTTTATAAGGATCTAGCAGACCGGCAACCTCATGGTAGTTAGAATTCAGATGACAATTCCACTGAGCCACAGTCAAAGACTCAGAATGCCGAGACATTTCAATATCACTTAACCGAATATATTTGCTACTCCGCAGCGGCTTAAATGGATGACTCACAAAATCCTTTGCTACCGATAACGACAAAACATCTTCAATACGAAACGGCGAATTTTGCAACAAGTCCAAACGGGACTGCTGCATATCATTATTTACTTGAATAGCCATTCATAATTTAATACAAGCCACATTTGACGGTAAGGAAATATACAGAAGAGGGATAACGAAAAAACAAAAGATATTGTAAACTCCAACATGAAAAAGAAAAAAAAATGAACGAAAATGAAAACGATTATCACTATTACTGATATTACAGAAGATCATCGATACCCCAAATACACTGAATGGGACTAACACTAGACTGTCACACAAAAACTCTCCCCTGATCTGACCATACACAACGGTTTCCAAATCTATTTCTGGCAGCATTCAGTAACTCGCGCTTTTTCTTTGTGATATTTTTAGATACAAAAATTCAACTATTTGCAAGATTCTTCTTCGCTTTGAAAACGGTGCTAGCAATGTCCTTAGAACGAAATTTCATGAGCACGGGAGCCACCTTGTCCAGTCTTTGTGAATTACTAGAACCCAGACGGAACCGATGAACACTCACAGCATCGGAATTTGAGATACTAGACAGGCCCATTTGGTCATGTATGATATGATTAATAGCTGGATTTAGACTTTGCGATGGGTTCTGTTTCACACCGTTAAATAAAAGAGAATTTAGCCTAGCTTCCTGCTCATAATCGTCAACTTTCGCCTCTAGTTGAGTTACAGAGTTCTCAAGGATTTCAATAGCATGCAAGTAACTTTTGAGCTGTTTTTCAATGATGTTAAACTTTGGGCTAAATTCTACAATGATCGCATCATGTATTTCTGAAACCATGGCCTGTGTCAGAAACTTGGCAGTACTAGTCACTGGAGTTGACCCGGTCGATTTCATTTCTTCGGCTATTTTCTTTTCAATTATCTCTGATAAAGTTTTCTTTGTAGCGAGCAAATTCTGCTGGGTAGCATTAACAAGATTTCGCAATTCTGCTGTACAATCAGCAGCAGTGTTTGAACCCTTCAGATACTGTTATAAACATTCGGATAATCACGTAATTCATCAAATGCAGCATCTACCCCTCTCCTTTTCTTTGCTTAAGCTTCCGTTACATTACCTTTATAACTGACAAGCTACTCAGAAGTAACTAATTTGCGATCATGTTTTTTTTTCCATAGCAGAAAACGTAATACATTTTAGGCCCTTTCGAAGTGGGGACAGACTCCAAAATCTGAACTGGCCATAATGGGTAGCCTGCGAACCTACCTGGAAAAAGATCCCATGGTTTGGTTTTGACCGGTACATATCGACTTATTCTAAAACTGGGATAAGGGAAGCAATCGTAAAGGAAGTTTTGGAGGCTGTCTACCTTATCCCGCAATTTGAGGGGCAAGCCCGGTGGGTACCACAACTCACACACCCCTCTTCTGCTTACTTTTCTCCTCTCACCCTTATCGCAGCGTAATTTCCAATAATTATCGGAAAATCTATAAATATCGGATAGCCTTAATTATATGTATTATATAGGTAACTGATTATGAGAATATCAATAAGAAAATCCATAGTTTCCAAGGAAATTTTCACTCAAGAAGAAAAATAATGGGCTTGTTCAAATTATGATCCCTTGGTCACTGAATTAAATATTAGCTGTTGGTCAGGTAGATACTATAATCCTTTAGTAATAGGCATAATCCAAAAAAGGTCCTCACAGCATGAACTCTGAATGAAGACAGCACGTCTATGTTTAAGAACAAAATATTCCCAAACAACTGGAAAGAGGTGGCTACAACAATGTTGGTTGAGAAGGTTAAAAGGATGAGAGCAAATGATCCTGAGAACGACAAGTCCAGCCACTTTTCAGGTGGTGGTTTCTAAGAATTTCCAGAAGATAAGAGCGATTAATCACAGTTTAACTCTGGAATTAACAAAGTGAAGATAGAGGTTTAACTCTGCAATTAACAAAGTGAAGATAGAGGTTTTGTAGTTTCTAGGAGATAAACGGAGGGATCTTTGCGTTCTTAAAGATTACCCTCACGTGCGGCAAGTTTTTCGAAAGTACAACTGCGTATTGCCATCTTCAGATACTGTTGAAAGACTTTTCAATTGGAGGATCCACTTTGTCTCCAGGAAGGAATTTTTTAGGGGATCTCAGACTTGAGTGCTTAGGCAAATCAGTGTCAGCTTAGACACTTCTTTCAATGTTCCTTGACTTAGAATAGCAAAGTTTGGACTAAATGGAAAAAGAAGAAAACATCCATTGAAGAATTCTTAGGACTACCTAGAATTCCGTCATTATTTACTTTGGTAGACTGTTGGATGACTTTTGTCAAGTGGGTAGATATGGCACTGTTATTATTCAAAACTAACTAACGTTCAAAGAAGCGGAGCTCTACTGTCTTTCGTGGTGTTTAATTATTTCTTTAAACTGCATAATGCCTTTATTATATGTCTTCATTTTATTTCCATTATTCGACTAGATATAACTTAGCTAGAAATGGTGCTAGTAGACCTGTACTTAAGTGGTACGTGAAGTACTACTTAAGTACAAGTTCTGTACTTAAAACTCAAGTACTATTTAAGTACAATTGTGGTCTGGTACTTAATATTTGATACTTCAGTACAAATTTGAATTTTTTGTCAGAACACTGGCTTTTGGCAACTCAACTACTCTGCTAAAATGTTCAGGAAATCGCAACCATTCCGTAACATTTATTTCTGAAACATTGGGCAGTGGCCTTCTTGGGTTATCCCCTGGTGCAATCAGTGCTAAAGAAGGCGTAGCATCCGCAAACGAAGTCTAATGCAAAACCCTTTTGTATAATTCTTGTAGTAACGTGATCTTTGAAAATACCACTAACCCAAAATTGACCTCCTGAATTGTGGAGCGCCCAAGCTCAAAATATCTATTCTAAAATTGTTGTTTTCGGTGAAACCACTTTCAGGCGACAAATCGTCCATAAACGCCCACTGCTTAACTCTTAAAAAATCCCTATGTTGTAACATTTTCTTCGACCACTAATGTGTTGAAATGACATGTCTGATGTTTCGTTCCTGTAAATATTAGGAAGTGCATCACACTAAACAATTTCTACATGTGAATAATCATTTTTTCCCATTGAGGCTAATTTCATGAGATGAAGACAATGAGAAAATAGTTTCAGGTTCTTAAAGAGTGAAATTTGGTATCAGTTACAAGACAGAAATGTTACTATCCTAATTGCTTTACTTGATAGGTATTTACTTATTCAGTGTTCTAAAGCTTCTCACTGCTAATTTGTCCTTTAGTGATTTTTCTGTTATTTTCTATTATAGAAAGTTGTGACTTCTTCGGCCTTTTCGGGCAACCCTGTCACAATTATCTTTTACTCATTTAAAAAAGAACTGAGAATTAAGAGGTAAACACTTGTTATGATAATCTTTAGAAAGGCCAAAGGTTAGGCCTTTTAAGTTTGCACCCTATAACACAATTTATACAGGTGAAAATGAATGTATCATTTGATATCCTTTTTTATGCTCTTTTGTGATTCAATCATTACTTCTGGGGCTGTTTTCAGCCCTTAAAGAGCTCAAAACAGCGCATAGTCACCAAAATGTTAATAGATATCCACCGCACAGCTATTATGAAAGAATATAGTTTACACACAGAGAAAAATTTCCTGTTGCCAAAAATTATATAGGCTATTTAAAAATTTTCCTTTTGATTAAGTCATTTAAAAATTATTAAAAAATTAAGCTGTTTAAAAACTATTTAAAAATTATATGTTGCATGTTCAAGAGTCGGTAAACCTGAAAATCTATTTATGTGCACAGACAATGGGACAGTGAAGAATGTTGTATATTCCCAAGTTTTACATAGTTAAAAACATATATCATGAAAAGAGAAATCACCAATGCAACAGCACAAACACAAAAAAAAAAAAAAGAGAGACAGAAGGAGAAAAGGAAGACTATTTTCCTAAATTAGTGATTAATATAGACCAGCACTTGAATGAGGCCTTAACCCTACTCATCCATACAATCACATAGGTCAAACAGCATAGCCACACACAATCAACCATAAAGAATAATCCATGGACAGGCAGTCATGTCGTGAATAAGTATAAGTTGTCATTTACCAAACAATAGAAAAAATAATATAGACAAATAATTCAGAGACAACACCCAACATAAGGGCTCATCAGGAGAATACACTGGCCTATATAGGGTTTCGCCACTCTAAATTCTCTACCCAGCACAGTGTTGTGGCTACCACAGAATACCTATGGTATCCCCATGTCAGGTATCACCCCAAAATACATGTCTATGAAAAAAACAAAAAACAAAAAAAAACAGCAAATGTAAAACAAGCTTATCCTGTTAATATATCCCTCCCTTTAGCAACAATAGGTAAACTAAATATTATAAATTTTACCAAATCACAAATATTAACACATTGCAAAAAACCTGAATGAACAAAACAATTATAGAATTCATCTTTACCATGTGGCTAATTTTTAAGAAAATCCGCTCAATTAGAAACACAATTCAAAATAAATGGTGCTGTGACAACATTTCTTGAACCTCCGAAATTAGTTAAAAATTTCTTTAAGTATTTCTAGATAATTCTTTTGATATTTATTTAAAAGTTCACTATAATGAAAACTAAATTTTTTAAATTGCCAAGTTAATTTATTTGCAGAAAAACCTCTTGATATCAATTTTTGGCTTAAGATTTTACATCTATTTTTAAAATCAATATAATTACTACAAATCCTTGCATAACAAAGTAA
The DNA here is from genome assembly GCF_032884065.1 of Artemia franciscana. NCBI lineage: Eukaryota > Metazoa > Arthropoda > Branchiopoda > Anostraca > Artemiidae > Artemia > Artemia franciscana. Next base: position 34,053 of record NW_027063027.1, read on the forward strand.
CTGTGAGAAAAACGCTGAATATGTGATATTTGAGTGTATATTATTTTCAGGGAATGGGAAACTAATCACTTCAAAATCAAAATCATCTGTTTTATTATACATTTTAAAACTTAATTTATTATTATCACAAATATTAATATTTAAATCTAAGAAATGATCTTCATGACCAGCGCCATGACTAGGCTCAAGAATAAGCTCTGATGGATATATATTTTTAGAAATATCGATGAAATCCTTAAGATTTAAGACCAAAATATCATCTAAATATCTTTTATTATTTGACAAAGCATGTTTTAAATTAATTGGATTATTCTTATCCATCATATATTTATATTCTAGTTGACTTAAAAACAAGTCAGCTATAAATGGGCTGGCATTCCCCCCCATGGGAATTCCCATAATTTGCTTGTACAAATCACCCCCAAATCTTATATAAGTATTGTATAAAACAAATTCCAATAACTCAAAACTCATATCCAAGCTGTAACATCTCAAGTTAACTTTAGTAGTAAAGCAGTTTGTCCATATAGCTTTTTTATTATAAATGTCTATTTTTAAGAACCTTTTACTAGATAAGAGGAAAGATTTCTTGATAACAGTTTGTAAATTATCAAACACTACATTAAGTGATAAATTAGTATACATTGTTGCAAAATCGAAAGACTCAATTCTTTTAGCTGAAACCATTGTTAAAGAATCTATCACCTGCAGTGAATTATTAACACTCCAATATGGATTAAAATTCGAAAATTTTTTAATACCAGAACAATAGGTTTTAAGTTTATTTACAATTTCCTTTAAAATTAAAGAGAGGTCAGTAGCAGCAATGCGGGTTGGACATTTAGCTGCTCCAGCAATAAACCGTGGTTTAGGGGGATTCTTATGAAATTTACAGTCCAATATAGGAAAGGGAACTTTTTATCATTGTCATTTATTTTAATATTAAATTTTTTAAAAAGTATTTCTTCAGTCTTTTCAATTAAATTCTCATCCTCTATATTTACCTTTTCGTAAACATTAGTTGTGCATAACTCCCTTTTTAAGATATCACAATACAGCTTCTGACAAATTATGGCAAAATTATTATTAGCTTTATCCACTGGCACAATTACAAATTCATTCTTTAGATTAGCAATTGCTTGTTTAATCTTCGCATTATAAAATAATGATTTAGTGTTACTGTTTTTTAAGTTAGAATATATTTTATTTCTTATTCTACTAATAATTAAATTCTTCCAACTTTGAAAACCCTCTTTATTTTTATTCTCTTTCTTACACCACTTATCAATAAATAAATCAAAATCATTTTCCAAGCCATCAAGAACACTCAATGGTTTCAGATGGTGAGAAAGACGGAAATTAGCCCCTTTATTCATTATAATTTGAAGATCGTCTTGCTTTATTATTGACAAGTCCCCTGTTATAACATGTTTGTAAGTAGGATTTACAAATGGGCCAAGTTGCTTACAATTACAAACCGGTTTCCAATTTATATCACTATCTAGTTTTTTTAGTATTAAATTATAATTAAAAATAATTTGCCCAATAGTTTTTGAAAATTTATAAGTTAAAACTGGACTGTCATTATAATTCAAATTACTAGGAAGGGCCTGTTTCACATGCCGCTGATTTAAAATTTCTGGTAAATTAATATCTTCAATCTGCTTACAAGTAAAATTAATAGGTAAATATAATCTGTTATCCTTATTACTAATCTTATTGAACTTTTTCTTTTTTGAAATAAATTTCGTTTTAGTTAGAATGCAAATTGTATCACATATTACTTTAAAATTATAATCAAGAGCTGTATTATTCTTAACAATCCAGAAAAGTTTGATTAAATTCCTCTTGGATAAATTATTTAGACATTTTATTACAGAAATCATACCTCTAGATTCAAGTAGCTGGCATAGATTCAAGTAGTATATATATATATATATATATATATGTATATATATATATATATATATATATATATATATATATATATATATATATATATATATATATATATATATATATATATATATATATATAATATAGAGGCTGTTCCTCCCTCAACATCCCACTCTTTACACTAAAGTTATTTACTGTTTAATAAAGTAAAATTGAGAGAAAGAGTAAAACTTTAGCTTAAAGAGCAGGACGTTGAGGGAGGAACAGCCCCTTTCATACACAGAGTAATTTCTGTTTGTTTTAAGTTTTAATGTTGCTCCTTACTTTCAGTTAAAAAAAACTTGTTTTTTATTATATATATATATATATATATATATATATATATATATATATATATATATATATATATATATATATATATATATATATATATATATATATACATATATATATATATATATATATATATATATATATATATATATATATATATATATATATATATATATATATATATATAATAATTTATTTCTGCCCTCTTTATATACAAAAGATAGAATAGAATTTATTTATTCACTACAATAGCCAGAGCTAGCAGTAGCATGTCATGACAAAAATGATTTATACCTTCCAACTTCACACTCAGCACTCACAGGAAAATTTAAACAAACATTATATTAATCAAACACTAAATATTAGTTGCATCAATATTATTAAAATGACAGGTAAAATATGGAACAAATGATTTGTGATATCTCTCAGTACTATAGGCTGAGCAAGTCAGTAACTGTGGACAATTCTTTTTTATTTATTCGAGTCTAGTAACTGGTCCTTCAGTTGGGGGGGCTCTCAAGGTTGGGTAGTAGACTACAATGAGTTGGGGAATTCAAACAATTTAGTGCAAATCTATATGTTAAGCTGTGTCTATGACTATCAAGTGAGTCTAAATTGAGTTGTTTCATTGCATCCTTGTAAGTTGAGTAGTTTTGTCCTAGGATAATTTTTATATCTCTTTGTGGTATTGTCTCAAGTCTGTTTGTTTGATCCTTTCAATCTTGGATGCCAAGAAGGATGTGCATACTCAAGAGAAGGTCTAACATAGCTGCAGTATGACAGGCCAAAAGGCAACCCAAGGTGATTAATGGAATCTTTATTAAAAATATTAAGTGGTCCCACCCTAATTGAATGATGCTGGATATCACCTTTACTATTCACCATTAGGAATTTTGTTTTAGATGGTTCAATCTCTAATCCTATCTCTTGTAGATGTGAGTGTAATGTATTAATTGCGTTCTGCATTGATATTAAATTATCTGAGAACAACAAAATATCATCAGCATACAATAAGCGGCTAATGTTGATGCCTTTAATCACATATGGGGGTATGAACTGTGTGGCTGTTCTAATTGTTTTATGAAATATAAAGGGGCTAAGAACTGACCCTTGTTTAACTCCACAATGTAAATAAATTTGGTATAAAAGTTGCCCTCCCCAAAAGATTCTCACAGATGAATTACCATACCAGCCCACCAAACACTGGCCTATAAATGGGTTCACACCACTACGCAAAAGTGACAAAAAAGCATAGTTATGCAACATACTATCAAACGCTTTTGAAATATCAACTCCACACTCAACTAATTGTTTTTTAATCTTGTCTTTCAATTTCTCTAGAATTATTGTGTGTATTTTGAACCCCTACACCACTTCAGAAACCCAACTGTTGATCCCTCATATTATACTTTGTTGTTAAATATGAAAGTAAAATTTTTTCAAATAATTTACTAATAACAGAACAAAGTGTTAAAGGTCTATATGATGAACATTGTGAAGGATCCTTGCCCTTCTTGCATGTACAAACTACTTTACCTTCATCTACCAAAGAAGGGACATAATGATGGGTTACTATCATTTGAAATAATAGTGTAAGATGCTCTATTCATTTTGAAGAACTATACATAAGTTGTTCTGGTAACAAACTGTCTGGACTTGGGGCCTTCCCACAATTTAGTGATCTAATTGAGTCATATATATATATATATATATATGTATATATATATATATATATATATATATATATATATATATATATATATATATATAATATATATATATATATATATATATATATATATATATATCAGCACTTGGCATGCAACAGACTTCTATATATGGATTCTCATTGTCACTTGTCTTCTAACTGCAGACGTGAGCCTCTTCTTTATGTCATGATTGCACCAAAATTTCATTGCAACCACCCTCGAAAAATATGAATTCTTCCTTAAAGTCCTGACCTATTTAGATTGTTCTAAAATGTCAATGATGTAATATATATTACCTTAAATTGCATCTTCTCGCAATTAAGGCTGAAGAAACTATAGATGTTGCCAGGTAGCATTGATTTAATGTTCATTTTACAGTTCATGAGTTGATCATCACTATTTACATATATACAAGACAGTTTGGTTTCATTGCTGGGTGTCATTAGATGTATTGCTGGCTGGGTGTGTTTGAGGGGTAAAAGGGGTGGGTGGCAACTAATAGATCCTGCTGAATGATTCTGCTTTGTCCCACTGTGTCTTCAATGACTTGCTGCTCTAATCACAGTCAACACTAATCTTGAAACTCTCCATTGATCTGGTTGACACAGTAGATTTGCCAAGTGAATTCCACAGTGGGACATTGCAATTGGTTAATAAGTTAAACTTCTCATGCTTTCTGCTAAATTTTTGATGCAGTTTTATGGGATTTCGTGATGTTCTGGCTTACTCACTGTGATCAAAAACAGGCTTATTGGCATCATTGGTCATCATCTTAAATGCAAGGATTACATTCCTCTTCCTACAGCATGTTAGGGTGGGCAGGTCAAGCTTTTCTAGTTGTTACTTGTAGGAGATTTGTTGTTTGGTAAAAGGGAGCTTGGTTGCTCTACATAGGACCTTCTCAAGTATCTCCATGTCACACTTAAAGTGCAGTATTATAATTATTAATTGTTTAATTTATTCAAAAAAAGAAATACATTGTCTTTTCACACAAGAAAATGCTGTATATAACATTCCATGATTAAAAACTGGAGAAATAAGGCAAATACCAACAATTTCCAAAGTTTGCCCTTAAAGGCCCCTTTTACCAAAACACTCCCTTAAAATTAAATCTTCCAAGCTTATGTTTTAACTAAAAACACAAAGAATAACTAGTTAGCTCATTCCACATTGTATACAAATTTTATTTGTAGCTGTATAAACTTTATTTATCCACATTAATCAGATCACTATTGAACTGACACAGTTTAAAATTTAGCAAGTACTTGCTTGATCTCTAAATGCTGTTAAATTTGGAAAATACTCCACCTGCTTATGCAATTCAAGTGGATAATTTCTCTATTGCAGATGCTGTTTTGAGTTAGAGATTAATGAGAAGGTAAGCCCCTCATATACTGAATAATTTCTCTTTATTTTTAGTTTGTTGTTGCTCCTTCCTTTCAGTGAAAAAAACTCATTTTGTTTATTTAATTTTTGGACCTTTTTTTTAAATCAGACCAACAAATCATCAGCCCAGAACTACCTATCAAAAATTGCTGGGGATCGGTCTACCGATTCACGCGCTTCATGGAAGAGTTATGGGAACCTTTACCATGTATGTCAACTGATAGAAGGTGTGATATAAATAAGGGAATTCAGGATATCAGAAGTGTGCTTTTGGATGATGTGAAACTGGATCAATTAACAGCCTGTCTGAAATTCTTGAAACCAATTTCACTTGCCTGTCACTTTTTTGAAGCAGAGGAAGCTCTTGCTTTGTGTGTCATCCCGTACTTCAGTTTGCTATAGCGGCATTTCCTGGAGACTCTACTGTTTTTGCCGGTCGCAGAGGCTGAGGAAAGGAAAATCCACAAGTTCCTAGAAAATAGAAGGATATTTGCAAACGATCCTGCCCTTGCTGCAGCTACTTTACTTGTACCACTTTTTGGATCAAACTCACTGACACAAAGTGAGTTTACGGATGCAGTAAGTTGAATCAATGAGTTTTCTAAATTTTCTTACCAATGTTGGAAGGATGATGAATCATTTAACAAAAGATCTGAAGCTGACTTTATTGGAGTCTTGAACATAGAACTCTGTTGGTACATCTCCAAAAGTGGTCCATTTTCATAATCATTGCACTTTGAGACGACACTCAAATCAACAGCTTGCAGTTGTGCTGTTTTTGTTTTTTTTGCGAAGTTGGTGCTTACAGGATTGGCTGTAACAATCTCAACAATTTGTGCTACCGTAGCCTCCTGTGACAGACTCTGGTCAGATTATGGACTAATGCAGATCCACCATAGAAACCATATCAAGCATAAAACAGTGAACAAAATTCTCATGGTCCATTAGTCACTCAATTGCAAAAAATTGAACATCACCATGCAGCTTCAAAAATGCCAGGAAATCGACTTGAAAGGGTGGAAGGGATGTTAATGCTGCTATCATGTCTTTTTATCAATAGTTTACTGCCACGTGACATTGGAGATGGTCTGGTGTAAGATTTTCTGCCAGACATAGCGTTTGAATATGCACCAGATGAGGAAGAGGAGCAGCTGCTCTAACTTTTCTTTTTAACTTTTTCTAACTAATTCTAACGAATTAGTTAATTCTAACTAACTTTTCTAACTAATTATTTCTTATAAAGAATTATCTGAAGCCTAAAGTGCATTTTTTTTTAAATCCCCCCTCCTATATAAAGGAAGTAGGAAATAATCAGATAAAATCATGCAAAATAATATTTTTTCTTATCAATCTGTCAGAGGCGCCATTTTGGGGGTTCAGGGGTGGGCAAATGCCCATCCAAGATTTTCCAGGGGGGGGGGGCAAGCTTCCACCTCAAAGGGCCCTTTTCCGACCATAATTATCCATTACTATCTGTTGGGGTGGCGCTTCGCGCCCCCCAAGCCCCCCCGTGCGTAAGTCGTTACGCGCCATATTAGTTACGCGCCATTGTAGTTGTGTCCCTGTGTCCCACCTGTGAATATATATATATATATATATATATATATATATATATATATATATATATATATATATATATATATATGTGTGTTTTTAACTACGTAAAACATGCGAATATTCAACATTCTTAGCTGTCCCATTGTCTGTGCATATAAATAGATTGTCAGGTTTACTGACTCTTGAACATGCAACATATAATTGTCCATGGGAAAAACAATTCGTATTCAGATCTATACCTCATTATTCTAATGATGTGTCCCTGTGTCCCGGTCGTCATTTATATTCCCTGTGTCCCGGTCGTCATTTGTGTCCCGGTGTCCCAGTTTGTAATTTCTCTTTGAGTGTCCCGGTCGTCATTTATATTCCCTGTGTCCCGGTCGTCATTTGTGTCCTGGTGTCCGGGTCCGTAATTTCTATTGGAATAATCCCTGTGTCCCGTTCGTCATTTATATATCCCGCCTGTGCCCTCGGCGTCCCTGCTGTAGTTGTGTCCCTGTGTCCCAGTCGTAATTTGTGTCCGGGTGTCCCGGTCTGTAATTTCTCTTTGAGGTTCCCGGTCGTCATTTATATTCCCTGTGTCTCGGTCGTCATTTGTGTCCCAGTGTCCCGGTATGTAATTTCATCAGTTGACAAACATGACGTCAGTCGACAAGCAACTTCATGACGCATACAGCTCATTCCTTATAATGACGTCAGTCGACAAACATGACGTCAGTCGACACACAAACATGACGTCACTCGACACACACACACACACACAGAGACAACTTATTTTTATATATATAGATGTCCAACATAATCCATTCTGTTCAAATGATTTCAACTAACTGCACGCCTATTAGCCAAAGGGCGTAATTACCTGACGACGTTTGGGGTAATTACACTATCTGCTATTAATCGTTGTAAACTTTGAAAGTAGGTTAGATTCATAATAAAAGTCTCAAGTTCTGTCAAATGTCAAATTTGCATAGGTATATTAATTGAAATGATTGTTTTGCTTTTTTGTGTACTTAGCAATATCCTTAGTAATTTTTATTAACAGCTTTCAGATTTATTTGTTAACGTATTACAAACTTGAGCTAGTCCAATTTTTTTTCCTTTGCTTAGTTGAAAAAATTGCCTTTGCTTAATATTCTAATATTATTTGTATATTTAGTTGAAATGAAAATCTTCCAATAAAGGGCACAATTTGGTAAGAAAGTAAAAAAAAATTGTGGACGTTTTACACAAAAATAATAATAAAAGTCCAAATATTTTGGCTTCACGCTTGGAAGCCTTTATGAATGTTGAAAAAGTATAAAAAAAAGCTAGCTGAAACAAAACATGAAAAAAAACTAGAGTTTATATTAGAAAAATAATTTATATATATATATATATATATATATATATATATATATATATATATATATATATATATATATATATATATATATATATATCTATATATATAAAAATAAGTTGTCTGTGGATGGATGGATGGATGGATGTGTGGATGGATGTGTCAGGTGACGTCACCTGAAAAAACTGGATTAGGTGACGTCAAAACTGAAAAAACTAAAAAAAGGCAAAAACTACAAAAAAAACTAAAAACTAATAAAAAAAATAAAAAAGCTAAAAAACTAAAAAAACTATAAAGGTAAAAACCAATAAAAAACTAAAAAAAAAACTGAAAAAACTAAAAAAAGGCAAAAACTACAAAAAAAAACTAAAAACTAATAAAAAAAGTAAAAAAGCTAAAAAACTAAAAAAACTAAAAAAACTAAAAAAAGGTAAAAAACTAAAAAAAATAAAAAATAAAAAAAAACTAAAAAAAAGGAAAAAACTGAAAAATAAGCTAAAATAAAGGTAAAAACCAATAAAAAACTAAAAAAAAAAAGGAAAAAACTAATAAATGACGACACTCAAAGAGAAAGCGACCAGGACAAAAAACTAAAAAAAAAGGCAAAAACTACAAAAAAACTAAAAACTAATAAAAAAAATAAAAAAGCTAAAAAACTAAAAAAACTAAAAAAAGGTAAAAAACTAAAAAAACTAAAAACTAAAAAAAAACTAAAAAAGGTAAAAACTAAAAGAACTAAAAAAGAAAAAAATAAATGACGACACTCAAAGAGAAAGCGACCAGGACAAAAGGAATGTTCGATTAGCAATCAACAAAGCACCGGGACACAGGGAGTATAAATGACGACCAGGACACAAGTAAAAAAAAAAATTAACAAAACTAAAAAGAAGGTAAAAACTACAAAAAAACTAAAAAGAAAAAAAAACTAAAAACTAATAAAAAAACTAAAAAATCTAAAAATCTAAATAAACTAAAAAAGAAAAAAAAAGGAAAAAAATAAAGGAGAAAAACAAAACTAAAAAACGAATGTATATACAGACCGGTACACCGGGATACAAATGACGACCGGACACAGGGAATATAAATAACGACCGGGACACAGGGACACAACTACAACGGGGACACCGGGGGAAACAGGGGGATATAAATGACGACCGGGACAAAAAAACTAAAAAGAAATAAAAACTAAAAACTAATAAAAAAAACTAAAAAATCTAAAAATCTAAATAAGCTAAAAAAGAAAAAAAAAGGAAAAAAATAAAGGAGAAAAACAAAACTAAAAAACGAATGTATATACAGACCGGGACACCGGGATACAAATGATGACCGGGACCCGGGACACAGGGAATATAAATGACGACCGGGACACAGGGACACAACTACAACGGGGACACCGGGGGAAACAGGGGGATAACCTGACAATCTATTTATATGCAAAGACAATGGGACAGCAAAGAATGTTGTATATTCGCAAGTTTTACGTAGTTAAAACCATATATATATATATATATCTATATTCACAGGTGGGACATAGGGACACAACTACAATGGCGCGTAACTATTATGGCGCGTAACGACTTACGCGCGCGGGGGGGCTTGGGGGGGGCGCGAAGCGCCCCCACCAACTAGGTGTTGGGGTGGCGCGAAGCGCCACCCAACAGCTAGTATATATATATATATATATATATATATATATATATATATAAAGTCCTGGTTGAACTTCGCCGAAGTAAGGATGCTAGGGCTATTTTTAAAAAATGTTTTAATAAGTGTTTTTAACTATTCAGTTTTAATCCTCACAATTTGATGTAAGTTCTTTTATATATATATATATATATATATATATATATATATATATATATTATATATATATATATATATATATATATATATATATATATATATATATATATATATATATATATATATATATATAGTTTCACTTTTAATCTTGTATTGTGCTGAAGACGGCCCTTGGACATGGGCCGAAATATCTACATAAATAATTTCCATTGTCTTGAAAAAATTTTCCCTATTGTCTCTACGTTGTATTTGTTTGTTATGGAAAGGCAGTGTGGTCTTCGTCGCTATTTTTTTTTTATATTTTTTCGAATTACATCTCTGCCTGAATCTACTAAAAATCTTATTTTTATTTTTGTTTGACAGTAACTTTAATACTTTGTTTTTTAATTACTTTGTTTGTTTTTCTGATAAAACTGAGAGACGAAGGTAAAGATATATAATTGATTTCTTATCAGATTTGTTTATATTTTTCAAAATCCTCTCTGGTGTTCCATTAATTATACTAGTTCAACAAGGGCAAAAGATAATGGTTTCTGAATGCATAGGAAAAAGAGGGTTCTAAATGGACATGCACAAATTTCTAAAAAGAAAAAGTAAACATTCTGGTTAAACTGCTGCTAGCCAAGCCAACATGCACACATCAGGGAGATAAGCCAAGAGCACCAATTCAGGAAAATGTGGACAGTGAGGCAAAAATTTGTTTTGTTTTTATAAGGGTACAACAAAGGTATTTTTCAAAATGTAGAGGTAATTTTCTATGAAATCAATCGAAGATTATTTACTTAAAAAAGTGAAACACCAACATTTAGGTTTTCTTTAAAATTCGGAAGGATAGTTTTACCACCCTCCCATCGGTACCTTGTGTTGAACATGAGAAAGAAACAAGTTAATCAAATAGATAAACAAGAATGAAAGCCTAAAAAGTTGCTAAGACCGACTTTTTTAAAATGCAAAAGCACGATGTCTGTTAAAGCAGCTAATTATAATTTTAGTAAGTTTCTTGTTAATTTAGTGATTTTTCCCAAGAGTCGTCGTTATTTTTCGATTGATTTAGCGATTTCTCTTTCAAAAATTTAGTGATTGATTTCACTATATTATATTGCACTTGGTATTTACCAAGTGACATATAGCAATCGCAAAATCTTTAGGTATGTCTGTTGGTCCCGGTTTTGCCAGTAGGTACTTCCAGATAAACTAGGACGATGAAATTTGGCAGGTGTATCAGGGATCAGACCAGATTAAATCAGAAATAGTCGTTTTTCGATTCGACCATCTGAGGGGAGAGTGGGGGGACGGTTAATTTGGAAAAATTAGAAAAAATGAGGTATTTTTAACTTACGAACAAGCTATCTGATCTTAATAAATTTGATATTTAGAAGGATATCGTGTCTCAGAGCTCTTATTTGAAGTTCCGACCGGATCTGGTGACATTGGGGGGAGTTGGAGGGGGAACCTAAAATCTTGGAAATCTTGGAAAGTCTTGGAACTTTAGAGTGAAGGGATCAGAATGAAACTTAGTGGGGAAAATATGCACAAGTTCTTGATACGTGATTGGTATAACTGGAACGGATCCGCTCTCTTTGGGGGTTTGGGGGGGGGGGATAATTCGGAAAAATTAGAAAAACTGAGGTATTTTCAACATAAGAACGCGTTACCAGATCTTAATGAAATTTGATATTTAGAAGGAACTCATGTCTGAGAGTTCTTATTTTAAATCCCAACCAGATCTGGTGACATTGGGGGGAGGGGGCTGGAGGGGGAAACCAGAAATACTGGAAAACGCTTAGAATGGAGAGATCGGGATGAAACTTGGTGGGTAGTATAAGCAAATGTCGTAGATATGTGATTGACGTAACCGGACTGGATCCACTCTCTTTGGGGGAGTTAGGGGGTCCTGTGCTTTGGCGAGTTTCGTGCTTCTGGAAGTGCTAGGACGATGAAAATTGGTAGGTGTGTCAGGGACCTGTAAAAATTGACTTGATAAAGTCGTTTTCGCCAATTCGACCATCTGGGAGGCTGAAGGGAGAGGAAAAATTAGAAAAAATAAGGCATTTTTAACTTACGACTGGGTGATCAGATCTTAATGAATTTTGTTATTTAGAAGGACCTCGTGTCTCAGAGCTCTCATTTTAAATCCTGACCGGCATTAAGCCTTTGATTTTTCTTTTAAATCAATCTATTGATTCTTATAATTTTGCTAGAGCTTGTGGCATCTGAGTTCTTGGCTCTTGTTTCAACTGGCGCCAACCCTGCTTATGCATTGTTATTTATGCAATTTTCTATTAATTTTTACCAACAATTCTTGTTTTAATGTAAGGCGGATGGTTATAGGAACATCATGGTAACAAATGTCTTGCACATCTTCAGTACCTGCAGGCTAAACTTAGTGATTTTTCTATAAATCTGGTTAATTTTTGGTTGATTTAGTGATTTCTCTTTCATAAATTTAGTGATTGATTTTTTCAACTGGCGGCATCCCTGCTTAAGCATTGTTGTTTCTGACAAGCTTAATCTTGTAAGGAATGTGTCAAATTTAAACCATGGCAATTTTCTATTAATATTTACCAACAATTCTTGTTATACTGTAAATTGGATGATTATAGGAACATCTTGGTATCTCACGCTTTGGATATCTTTAGTACCTGCAGGCTTAAAACCTGGGATGCAAATATATCTTAACTTGAAACTACTAACATCATGGTAGTACACGGTAACATGTGAAACATTATGGTAACAAATGCTTTGCACATCTTCAGTATCTGCAGGCTTAAAACCTGGGATGCAAATATATCTTAACTTGAAACTACTATCGTCGTGGTAGCACATGTTAACACATGAAAAATTATGGTAACACATGCTTTGCACAGATTATTTCCATGTAGGCTTAAAACCTGGGATGCAAAGATATCTTAACTTGAAACTACTAGCATCGCGGTAGCACATGGTAACACATGAAACATTATGGTAACACATGCTTTGCACATCTTCAGTACGTGCAGGCTTAAAACCTGGGATGCAAAGATATCTTAACTTGAAACTATTAACATCATGGTAGCACATGGTAACACATGAAACATTATGGTAACACATGCTTTGCACACCTTCAGTACCTGTAGGCTTAAAACCTGGGATGCAAATATATCTTAACTTTAAACTACTTATAGTAATAGATGTGGCACCAAAGAATATATGGCAATAGAAAGTAATAGAGTATAATAGAAAGTAATATATAATCTATATATATATGTATATATAAATAAGTTGTTTGTCTGTCTGTCGACTGACGTCACTGTCCGCATATGACGTCTGAATCATTTTATCATATACCAATTCAAAAACGAATGTATTCAAGCCAAAGTAGCTCAGTTGGTTAAGCGTTATGTTCCAGGTTCTAGGTCCGAGAGGTTCCAGGTCCGAACCTT
>NW_027063028.1:0-53048 GCF_032884065.1 Artemia franciscana
TAGTAGATAGAACAGTGAAAGTTTGATTCTAGCTAGTCTATCTACTATTTCTATGAGTCATATGCAAGACGTCATTTTAGAAAAGACTTTTTCACTATTCAATAAATAGATTCAAATCTATTTGAATCTAGAATCAAACTTTCTGTTTGATTCTAATAGAATCAATAGAATAGCACTAGTTCGTATGTGACGTCTTGCATATGGTTCTAGAATTCTAATCTATTGATTCTAGCTAGTCTATCTACTATTTCTATGAGTCATATGCAAGACGTCATTTTAGAAAAGACTTTTTCACTATTCAATAAATAGATTCAAATCTATTTGAATCTAGAATCAAACTTTCTGTTTGATTCTAATAGAATCAATAGAATAGCACTAGTTCGTATGTGACGTCTTGCATATGGTTCTAGAATTCTAAATCTATTGATTCTAGCTAGTCTATCTACTATCTCTATGAGTCATATGCAAGACGTCATTTTAGAAAAGACTTTTTCACTATTCAATAAATAGATTCAAATCTATTTGAATCTAGAATCAAACTTTCTGTTTGATTCTAATAGAATCAATAGAATAGCACTAGTTCGTATGTGACGTCTTGCATATGGTTCTAGAATTCTAATCTATTGATTCTAGACCAGCTAGAATCAATAGTAGATAGAACAGTGAAAGTTTGATTCTAGCTAGTCTATCTACTATTTCTATGAGTCATATGCAAGACGTCATTTTAGAAAAGACTTTTTCACTATTCAATAAATAGATTCAAATCTATTTGAATCTAGAATCAAACTTTCTGTTTGATTCTAATAGAATCAATAGAATAGCACTAGTTCGTATGTGACGTCTTGCATATGGTTCTAGAATTCTAATCTATTGATTCTAGCTAGTCTATCTACTATTTCTATGAGTCATATGCAAGACGTCATTTTAGAAAAGACTTTTTCACTATTCAATAAATAGATTCAAATCTATTTGAATCTAGAATCAAACTTTCTGTTTGATTCTAATAGAATCAATAGAATAGCACTAGTTCGTATGTGACGTCTTGCATATGGTTCTAGAATTCTAATCTATTGATTCTAGCTAGTCTATCTACTATTTCTATGAGTCATATGCAAGACGTCATTTTAGAAAAGACTTTTTCACTATTCAATAAATAGATTCAAATCTATTTGAATCTAGAATCAAACTTTCTGTTTGATTCTAATAGAATCAATAGAATAGCACTAGTTCGTATGTGACGTCTTGCATATGGTTCTAGAATTCTAATCTATTGATTCTAGACCAGCTAGAATCAATAGTAGATAGAACAGTGAAAGTTTGATTCTAGCTAGTCTATCTACTATTTCTATGAGTCATATGCAAGACGTCATTTTAGAAAAGACTTTTTCACTATTCAATAAATAGATTCAAATCTATTTGAATCTAGAATCAAACTTTCTGTTTGATTCTAATAGAATCAATAGAATAGCACTAGTTCGTATGTGACGTCTTGCATATGGTTCTAGAATTCTAATCTATTGATTCTAGACCAGCTAGAATCAATAGTAGATAGAACAGTGAAAGTTTGATTCTAGCTAGTCTATCTACTATTTCTATGAGTCATATGCAAGACGTCATTTTAGAAAAGACTTTTTCACTATTCAATAAATAGATTCAAATCTATTTGAATCTAGAATCAAACTTTCTGTTTGATTCTAATAGAATCAATAGAATAGCACTAGTTCGTATGTGACGTCTTGCATATGGTTCTTCTAGAATTCTAATAGAACTATTGATTCTAGCTAGTCTATCTACTATTTCTATGAGTCATATGCAAGACGTCATTTTAGAAAAGACTTTTTCACTATTCAATAAATAGATTCAAATCTATTTGAATCTAGAATCAAACTTTCTGTTTGATTCTAATAGAATCAATAGAATAGCACTAGTTCGTATGTGACGTCTTGCATATGGTTCTAGAATTCTAATCTATTGATTCTAGACCAGCTAGAATCAATAGTAGATAGAACAGTGAAAGTTTGATTCTAGCTAGTCTATCTACTATTTCTATGAGTCATATGCAAGACGTCATTTTAGAAAAGACTTTTTCACTATTCAATAAATAGATTCAAATCTATTTGAATCTAGAATCAAACTTTCTGTTTGATTCTAATAGAATCAATAGAATAGCACTAGTTCGTATGTGACGTCTTGCATATGGTTCTAGAATTCTAATCTATTGATTCTAGCTAGTCTATCTACTATTTCTATGAGTCATATGCAAGACGTCATTTTAGAAAAGACTTTTTCACTATTCAATAAATAGATTCAAATCTATTTGAATCTAGAATCAAACTTTCTGTTTGATTCTAATAGAATCAATAGAATAGCACTAGTTCGTATGTGACGTCTTGCATATGGTTCTAGAATTATAATCTATTGATTCTAGACCAGCTAGAATCAATAGTAGATAAAACAGTGAAAGTTTGATTCTAGCTAGTCTATCTACTATTTCTATGAGTCATATGCAAGACGTCATTTTAGAAAAGACTTTTCACTATTCAATAAATAGATTCAAATCTATTTGAATCTAGAATCAAACTTTCTGTTTGATTCTAATAGAATCAATAGAATAGCACTAGTTCGTATGTGACGTCTTGCATATGGTTCTAGAATTCTAATCTATTGATTCTAGCTAGTCTATCTACTATTTCTATGAGTCATATGCAAGACGTCATTTTAGAAAAGACTTTTTCACTATTCAATAAATAGATTCAAATCTATTTGAATCTAGAATCAAACTTTCTGTTTGATTCTAATAGAATCAATAGAATAGCACTAGTTCGTATGTGACGTCTTGCATATGGTTCTAGAATTCTAATCTATTGATTCTAGCTAGTTCAATATAGATAAAACTAAAGTTTGATTCTATAGTCTATCTACTATTTCTCTGAGTCATATGCAAGACGTCATTTTAGAAAAGACTTTTTCACTATTCAATAAATAGATTCAAATCTATTTGAATCTAGAATCAAACTTTCTGTTTGATTCTAATAGAATCAATAGAATAGCACTAGTTCGTATGTGACGTCTTGCATATGGTTCTAGAATTCTAATCTATTGATTCTAGCTAGTCTATCTACTATTTCTATGAGTCATATGCAAGACGTCATTTTAGAAAAGACTTTTTCACTATTCAATAAATAGATTCAAATCTATTTGAATCTAGAATCAAACTTTCTGTTTGATTCTAATAGAATCAATAGAATAGCACTAGTTCGTATGTGACGTCTTGCATATGGTTCTAGAATTCTAATCTATTGATTCTAGACCAGCTAGAATCAATAGTAGATAGAACAGTGAAAGTTTGATTCTTAAAAGACTTTTTCACTATTCAATAAATAGATTCAAATCTATTTGAATCTAGAATCAAACTTTCTGTTTGATTCTAATAGAATCAATAGAATAGCACTAGTTCGTATTGGCGTCTTGCATATGGTTCTAGAATTCTAATCTATTGATTCTAGCTAGTCTATCTACTATTTCTATGAGTCATATGCAAGACGTCATTTTAGAAAAGACTTTTTCACTATTCAATAAATAGATTCAAATCTATTTGAATCTAGAATCAAACTTTCTGTTTGATTCTAATAGAATCAATAGAATAGCACTAGTTCGTATGTGACGTCTTGCATATGGTTCTAGAATTCTAATCTATTGATTCTAGACCAGCTAGAATCAATAGTAGATAGAACAGTGAAAGTTTGATTCTAGCTAGTCTATCTACTATTTCTATGAGTCATATGCAAGACGTCATTTTAGAAAAGACTTTTTCACTATTCAATAAATAGATTCAAATCTATTTGAATCTAGAATCAAACTTTCTGTTTGATTCTAATAGAATCAATAGAATAGCACTAGTTCGTATGTGACGTCTTGCATATGGTTCTAGAATTCTAATCTATTGATTCTAGCTAGTCAATCTACTATTTCTATGAGTCATATGCAAGACGTCATTTTAGAAAAGACTTTTTCACTATTCAATAAATAGATTCAAATCTATTTGAATCTAGAATCAAACTTTCTGTTTGATTCTAATAGAATCACACTAGTTCGTATGTGACGTCTTGCATATGGTTCTAGAATTCTAATCTATTGATTCTAGACCAGCTAGAATCAATAGTAGATAGAACAGTGAAAGTTTGATTCTAGCTAGTCTATCTACTATTTCTATGAGTCATATGCAAGACGTCATTTTAGAAAAGACTTTTTCACTATTCAATAAATAGATTCAAATCTATTTGAATCTAGAATCAAACTTTCTGTTTGATTCTAATAGAATCAATAGAATAGCACTAGTTCGTATGTGACGTCTTGCATATGGTTCTAGAATTCTAATCTATTGATTCTAGACCAGCTAGAATCAATAGTAGTTAGAACAGTGAAAGTTTGATTCTAGAAAAGACTTTTTCACTATTCAATAAATAGATTCAAATCTATTTGAATCTAGAATCAAACTTTCTGTTTGATTCTAATAGAATCAATAGAATAGCACTAGTTCGTATGTGACGTCTTGCATATGGTTCTAGAATTCTAATCTATTGATTCTAGACCAGCTAGTCAATATCTACTAGCTTTCTACTATTTCTATGAGTCATATGCAAGACGTCATTTTAGAAAAGACTTTTTCACTATTCAATAAATAGATTCAAATCTATTTGAATCTAGAATCAAACTTTCTGTTTGATTCTAATAGAATCAATAGAATAGCACTAGTTCGTATGTGACGTCTTGCATATGGTTCTAGAATTCTAATCTATTGATTCTAGACCAGCTAGAATCAATAGTAGATAGAACAGTGAAAGTTTGATTCTAGCTAGTCTATCTACTATTTCTATGAGTCATATGCAAGACGTCATTTTAGAAAAGACTTTTTCACTATTCAATAAATAGATTCAAATCTATTTGAATCTAGAATCAAACTTTCTGTTTGATTCTAATAGAATCAATAGAATAGCACTAGTTCGTATGTGACGTCTTGCATATGGTTCTAGAATTCTAATCTATTGATTCTAGCTAGTCTTATCTACTATTTCTATGAGTCATATGCAAGACGTCATTTTAGAAAAGACTTTTTCACTATTCAATAAATAGATTCAAATCTATTTGAATCTAGAATCAAACTTTCTGTTTGATTCTAATAGAATCAATAGAATAGCACTAGTTCGTATGTGACGTCTTGCATATGGTTCTAGAATTCTAATCTATCGATTCTAGACCAGCTAGAATCAATAGTAGATAGAACAGTGAAAGTTTGATTCTAGCTAGTCTATCTACTATTTCTATGAGTCATATGCAAGACGTCATTTTAGAAAAGACTTTTTCACTATTCAATAAATAGATTCAAATCTATTTGAATCTAGAATCAAACTTTCTGTTTGATTCTAATAGAATCAATAGAATAGCACTAGTTCGTATGTGACGTCTTGCATATGGTTCTAGAATTCTAATCTATTGATTCTAGACCAGCTAGAATCAATAGTAGATAGAACAGTGAAAGTTTGATTCTAGCTAGTCTATCTACTATTTCTATGAGTCATATGCAAGACGTCATTTTAGAAAAGACTTTTTCACTATTCAATAAATAGATTCAAATCTATTTGAATCTAGAATCAAACTTTCTGTTTGATTCTAATAGAATCAATAGAATAGCACTAGTTCGTATGTGACGTCTTGCATATGGTTCTAGAATTCTAATCTATTGATTCTAGCTAGTCTATCTACTATTTCTAGCTGTGTCATATGCAAGACGTCATTTTAGAAAAGACTTTTTCACTATTCAATAAATAGATTCAAATCTATTTGAATCTAGAATCAAACTTTCTGTTTGATTCTAATAGAATCAATAGAATAGCACTAGTTCGTATGTGACGTCTTGCATATGGTTCTAGAATTCTAATCTATTGATTCTAGACCAGCTAGAATCAATAGTAGATAGAACAGTGAAAGTTTGATTCTAGCTAGTCTATCTACTATTTCTATGAGTCATATGCAAGACGTCATTTTAGAAAAGACTTTTTCACTATTCAATAAATAGATTCAAATCTATTTGAATCTAGAATCAAACTTTCTGTTTGATTCTAATAGAATCAATAGAATAGCACTAGTTCGTATGTGACGTCTTGCATATGGTTCTAGAATTCTAATCTATTGATTCTAGCTAGTCTATCTACTATTTCTATGAGTCATATGCAAGACGTCATTTTAGAAAAGACTTTTTCACTATTCAATAAATAGATTCAAATCTATTTGAATCTAGAATCAAACTTTCTGTTTGATTCTAATAGAATCAATAGAATAGCACTAGTTCGTATGTGACGTCTTGCATATGGTTCTAGAATTCTAATCTATTGATTCTAGACCAGCTAGAATCAATAGTAGATAGAACAGTGAAAGTTTGATTCTAGCTAGTCTATCTACTATTTCTATGAGTCATATGCAAGACGTCATTTTAGAAAAGACTTTTTCACTATTCAATAAATAGATTCAAATCTATTTGAATCTAGAATCAAACTTTCTGTTTGATTCTAATAGAATCAATAGAATAGCACTAGTTCGTATGTGACGTCTTGCATATGGTTCTAGAATTCTAATCTATTGATTCTAGCTAGTCTATCTACTATTTCTATGAGTCATATGCAAGACGTCATTTTAGAAAAGACTTTTTCACTATTCAATAAAT
Source organism: Artemia franciscana (assembly GCF_032884065.1). Taxonomy (NCBI): domain Eukaryota; kingdom Metazoa; phylum Arthropoda; class Branchiopoda; order Anostraca; family Artemiidae; genus Artemia; species Artemia franciscana. The sequence goes on from NW_027063028.1 coordinate 6,722, forward strand.
AGATTCAAATCTATTTGAATCTAGAATCAAACTTTCTGTTTGATTCTAATAGAATCAATAGAATAGCACTAGTTCGTATGTGACGTCTTGCATATGGTTCTAGAATTCTAATCTATTGATTCTAGACCAGCTAGAATCAATAGTAGATAGAACAGTGAAAGTTTGATTCTAGCTAGTCTATCTACTATTTCTATGAGTCATATGCAAGACGTCATTTTAGAAAAGACTTTTTCACTATTCAATAAATAGATTCAAATCTATTTGAATCTAGAATCAAACTTTCTGTTTGATTCTAATAGAATCAATAGAATAGCACTAGTTCGTATGTGACGTCTTGCATATGGTTCTAGAATTCTAATCTATTGATTCTAGCTAGTCTATCTACTATTTCTATGAGTCATATGCAAGACGTCATTTTAGAAAAGACTTTTTCACTATTCAATAAATAGATTCAAATCTATTTGAATCTAGAATCAAACTTTCTGTTTGATTCTAATAGAATCAATAGAATAGCACTAGTTCGTATGTGACGTCTTGCATATGGTTCTAGAATTCTAATCTATTGATTCTAGACCAGCTAGAATCAATAGTAGATAGAACAGTGAAAGTTTGATTCTAGCTAGTCTATCTACTATTTCTATGAGTCATATGCAAGACGTCATTTTAGAAAAGACTTTTTCACTATTCAATAAATAGATTCAAATCTATTTGAATCTAGAATCAAACTTTCTGTTTGATTCTAATAGAATCAATAGAATAGCACTAGTTCGTATGTGACGTCTTGCATATGGCTAGACTAGAATTCAATAATCAGTGAAAGTTTGATTCTAGCTAGTCTATCTACTATTTCTATGAGTCATATGCAAGACGTCATTTTAGAAAAGACTTTTTCACTATTCAATAAATAGATTCAAATCTATTTGAATCTAGAATCAAACTTTCTGTTTGATTCTAATAGAATCAATAGAATAGCACTAGTTCGTATGTGACGTCTTGCATATGGTTCTAGAATTCTAATCTATTGATTCTAGACCAGCTAGAATCAATAATCTATTTGATTCTAGCTAGTCTATCTACTATTTCTATGAGTCATATGCAAGACGTCATTTTAGAAAAGACTTTTTCACTATTCAATAAATAGATTCAAATCTATTTGAATCTAGAATCAAACTTTCTGTTTGATTCTAATAGAATCAATAGAATAGCACTAGTTCGTATGTGACGTCTTGCATATGGTTCTAGAATTCTAATCTATTGATTCTAGACCAGCTAGAATCAATAGTAGATAGAACAGTGAAAGTTTGATTCTAGCTAGTCTATCTACTATTTCTATGAGTCATATGCAAGACGTCATTTTAGAAAAGACTTTTTCACTATTCAATAAATAGATTCAAATCTATTTGAATCTAGAATCAAACTTTCTGTTTGATTCTAATAGAATCAATAGAATAGCACTAGTTCGTATGTGACGTCTTGCATATGGTTCTAGAATTCTAATCTATTGATTCTAGCTAGTCTATCTACTATTTCTATGAGTCATATGCAAGACGTCATTTTAGAAAAGACTTTTTCACTATTCAATAAATAGATTCAAATCTATTTGAATCTAGAATCAAACTTTCTGTTTGATTCTAATAGAATCAATAGAATAGCACTAGTTCGTATGTGACGTCTTGCATATGGTTCTAGAATTCTAATCTATTGATTCTAGACCAGCTAGAATCAATAGTAGATAGAACAGTGAAAGTTTGATTCTAGCTAGTCTATCTACTATTTCTATGAGTCATATGCAAGACGTCATTTTAGAAAAGACTTTTTCACTATTCAATAAATAGATTCAAATCTATTTGAATCTAGAATCAAACTTTCTGTTTGATTCTAATAGAATCAATAGAATAGCACTAGTTCGTATGTGACGTCTTGCATATGGTTCTAGAATTCTAATCTATTGATTCTAGACCAGCTAGAATCAATAGTAGATAGAACAGTGAAAGTTTGATTCTAGCTAGTCTATCTACTATTTCTATGAGTCATATGCAAGACGTCATTTTAGAAAAGACTTTTTCACTATTCAATAAATAGATTCAAATCTATTTGAATCTAGAATCAAACTTTCTGTTTGATTCTAATAGAATCAATAGAATAGCACTAGTTCGTATGTGACGTCTTGCATATGGTTCTAGAATTCTAATCTATTGATTCTAGCTAGTCTATCTACTATTTCTATGAGTCATATGCAAGACGTCATTTTAGAAAAGACTTTTTCACTATTCAATAAATAGATTCAAATCTATTTGAATCTAGAATCAAACTTTCTGTTTGATTCTAATAGAATCAATAGAATAGCACTAGTTCGTATGTGACGTCTTGCATATGGTTCTAGAATTCTAATCTATTGATTCTAGACCAGCTAGAATCAATAGTAGATAGAACAGTGAAAGTTTGATTCTAGCTAGTCTATCTACTATTTCTATGAGTCATATGCAAGACGTCATTTTAGAAAAGACTTTTTCACTATTCAATAAATAGATTCAAATCTATTTGAATCTAGAATCAAACTTTCTGTTTGATTCTAATAGAATCAATAGAATAGCACTAGTTCGTATGTGACGTCTTGCATATGGTTCTAGAATTCTAATCTATTGATTCTAGACCAGCTAGAATCAATAGTAGATAGAACAGTGAAAGTTTGATTCTAGAAAAGACTTTTTCACTATTCAATAAATAGATTCAAATCTATTTGAATCTAGAATCAAACTTTCTGTTTGATTCTAATAGAATCAATAGAATAGCACTAGTTCGTATGTGACGTCTTGCATATGGTTCTAGAATTCTAATCTATTGATTCTAGCTAGTCTATCTACTATTTCTATGAGTCATATGCAAGACGTCATTTTAGAAAAGACTTTTTCACTATTCAATAAATAGATTCAAATCTATTTGAATCTAGAATCAAACTTTCTGTTTGATTCTAATAGAATCAATAGAATAGCACTAGTTCGTATGTGACGTCTTGCATATGGTTCTAGAATTCTAATCTATTGATTCTAGACCAGCTATCAATAGTAGATAGAACAGTGAAAGTTTGATTCTAGCTAGTCTATCTACTATTTCTATGAGTCATATGCAAGACGTCATTTTAGAAAAGACTTTTTCACTATTCAATAAATAGATTCAAATCTATTTGAATCTAGAATCAAACTTTCTGTTTGATTCTAATAGAATCAATAGAATAGCACTAGTTCGTATGTGACGTCTTGCATATGGTTCTAGAATTCTAATCTATTGATTCTAGCTAGTCTAGTATCTACTATTTCTACTATTTCTATGAGTCATATGCAAGACGTCATTTTAGAAAAGACTTTTTCACTATTCAATAAATAGATTCAAATCTATTTGAATCTAGAATCAAACTTTCTGTTTGATTCTAATAGAATCAATAGAATAGCACTAGTTCGTATGTGACGTCTTGCATATGGTTCTAGAATTCTAATCTATTGATTCTAGACCAGCTAGAATCAATAGTAGATAGAACAGTGAAAGTTTGATTCTAGCTAGTCTATCTACTATTTCTATGAGTCATATGCAAGACGTCATTTTAGAAAAGACTTTTTCACTATTCAATAAATAGATTCAAATCTATTTGAATCTAGAATCAAACTTTCTGTTTGATTCTAATAGAATCAATAGAATAGCACTAGTTCGTATGTGACGTCTTGCATATGGTTCTAGAATTCTAATCTATTGATTCTAGACCAGCTAGAATCAATAGTAGATAGAACAGTGAAAGTTTGATTCTAGCTAGTCTATCTACTATTTCTATGAGTCATATGCAAGACGTCATTTTAGAAAAGACTTTTTCACTATTCAATAAATAGATTCAAATCTATTTGAATCTAGAATCAAACTTTCTGTTTGATTCTAATAGAATCAATAGAATAGCACTAGTTCGTATGTGACGTCTTGCATATGGTTCTAGAATTCTAATCTATTGATTCTAGACCAGCTAGAATCAATAGTAGATAGAACAGTGAAAGTTTGATTCTAGCTAGTCTATCTACTATTTCTATGAGTCATATGCAAGACGTCATTTTAGAAAAGACTTTTTCACTATTCAATAAATAGATTCAAATCTATTTGAATCTAGAATCAAACTTTCTGTTTGATTCTAATAGAATCAATAGAATAGCACTAGTTCGTATGTGACGTCTTGCATATGGTTCTAGAATTCTAATCTATTGATTCTAGCTAGTCTATCTACTATTTCTATGAGTCATATGCAAGACGTCATTTTAGAAAAGACTTTTTCACTATTCAATAAATAGATTCAAATCTATTTGAATCTAGAATCAAACTTTCTGTTTGATTCTAATAGAATCAATAGAATAGCACTAGTTCGTATGTGACGTCTTGCATATGTTCAGAATTCTAATCTATTGATTCTAGACCAGCTAGAATCAATAGTAGATAGAACAGTGAAAGTTTGATTCTAGCTAGTCTATCTACTATTTCTATGAGTCATATGCAAGACGTCATTTTAGAAAAGACTTTTTCACTATTCAATAAATAGATTCAAATCTATTTGAATCTAGAATCAAACTTTCTGTTTGATTCTAATAGAATCAATAGAATAGCACTAGTTCGTATGTGACGTCTTGCATATGGTTCTAGAATTCTAATCTATTGATTCTAGACCAGCTAGAATCAATAGTTGATGAAAGTTTGATTCTAGCTAGTCTATCTACTATTTCTATGAGTCATATGCAAGACGTCATTTTAGAAAAGACTTTTTCACTATTCAATAAATAGATTCAAATCTATTTGAATCTAGAATCAAACTTTCTGTTTGATTCTAATAGAATCAATAGAATAGCACTAGTTCGTATGTGACGTCTTGCATATGGTTCTAGAATTCTAATCTATTGATTCTAGACCAGCTAGAATCAATAGTAGATAGAACAGTGAAAGTTTGATTCTAGCTAGTCTATCTACTATTTCTATGAGTCATATGCAAGACGTCATTTTAGAAAAGACTTTTTCACTATTCAATAAATAGATTCAAATCTATTTGAATCTAGCATCAAACTTTCTGTTTGATTCTAATAGAATCAATAGAATAGCACTAGTTCGTATGTGACGTCTTGCATATGGTTCTAGAATTCTAATCTATTGATTCTAGACCAGCTAGAATCAATAGTATGTAGAACAGTGAAAGTTTGATTCTAGCTAGTCTATCTACTATTTCTATGAGTCATATGCAAGACGTCATTTTAGAAAAGACTTTTTCACTATTCAATAAATAGATTCAAATCTATTTGAATCTAGAATCAAACTTTCTGTTTGATTCTAATAGAATCAATAGAATAGCACTAGTTCGTATGTGACGTCTTGCATATGGTTCTAGAATTCTAATCTATTGATTAGACCAGCTAGAATCAATAGTAGATAGAACAGTGAAAGTTTGATTCTAGCTAGTCTATCTACTATTTCTATGAGTCATATGCAAGACGTCATTTTAGAAAAGACTTTTTCACTATTCAATAAATAGATTCAAATCTATTTGAATCTAGAATCAAACTTTCTGTTTGATTCTAATAGAATCAATAGAATAGCACTAGTTCGTATGTGACGTCTTGCATATGGTTCTAGAATTCTAATCTATTGATTCTAGCTAGTCTATCTACTATTTCTATGAGTCATATGCAAGACGTCATTTTAGAAAAGACTTTTTCACTATTCAATAAATAGATTCAAATCTATTTGAATCTAGAATCAAACTTTCTGTTTGATTCTAATAGAATCAATAGAATAGCACTAGTTCGTATGTGACGTCTTGCATATGGTTCTAGAATTCTAATCTATTGATTCTAGCTAGTCTATCTACTATTTCTATGAGTCATATGCAAGACGTCATTTTAGAAAAGACTTTTTCACTATTCAATAAATAGATTCAAATCTATTTGAATCTAGAATCAAACTTTCTGTTTGATTCTAATAGAATCAATAGAATAGCACTAGTTCGTATGTGACGTCTTGCATATGGTTCTAGAATTCTAATCTATTGATTCTAGCTAGTCTATCTACTATTTCTATGAGTCATATGCAAGACGTCATTTTAGAAAAGACTTTTTCACTATTCAATAAATAGATTCAAATCTATTTGAATCTAGAATCAAACTTTCTGTTTGATTCTAATAGAATCAATAGAATAGCACTAGTTCGTATGTGACGTCTTGCATATGGTTCTAGAATTCTAATCTATTGATTCTAGCTAGTCTATCTACTATTTCTATGAGTCATATGCAAGACGTCATTTTAGAAAAGACTTTTTCACTATTCAATAAATAGATTCAAATCTATTTGAATCTAGAATCAAACTTTCTGTTTGATTCTAATAGAATCAATAGAATAGCACTAGTTCGTATGTGACGTCTTGCATATGGTTCTAGAATTCTAATCTATTGATTCTAGACCAGCTAGAATCAATAGTCTACTAGCTTTCTACTATTTCTATGAGTCATATGCAAGACGTCATTTTAGAAAAGACTTTTTCACTATTCAATAAATAGATTCAAATCTATTTGAATCTAGAATCAAACTTTCTGTTTGATTCTAATAGAATCAATAGAATAGCACTAGTTCGTATGTGACGTCTTGCATATGGTTCTAGAATTCTAATCTATTGATTCTAGACCAGCTAGAATCAATAGTAGATAGAACAGTGAAAGTTTGATTCTAGCTAGTCTATCTACTATTTCTATGAGTCATATGCAAGACGTCATTTTAGAAAAGACTTTTTCACTATTCAATAAATAGATTCAAATCTATTTGAATCTAGAATCAAACTTTCTGTTTGATTCTAATAGAATCAATAGAATAGCACTAGTTCGTATGTGACGTCTTGCATATGGTTCTAGAATTCTAATCTATTGATTAGACCAGCTAGAATCAATAGTAGATAGAACAGTGAAAGTTTGATTCTAGCTAGTCTATCTACTATTTCTATGAGTCATATGCAAGACGTCATTTTAGAAAAGACTTTTTCACTATTCAATAAATAGATTCAAATCTATTTGAATCTAGAATCAAACTTTCTGTTTGATTCTAATAGAATCAATAGAATAGCACTAGTTCGTATGTGACGTCTTGCATATGGTTCTAGAATTCTAATCTATTGATTCTAGACCAGCTAGAATTAATAGTAGATAGAACAGTGAAAGTTTGATTCTAGCTAGTCTATCTACTATTTCTATGAGTCATATGCAAGACGTCATTTTAGAAAAGACTTTTTCACTATTCAATAAATAGATTCAAATCTATTTGAATCTAGAATCAAACTTTCTGTTTGATTCTAATAGAATCAATAGAATAGCACTAGTTCGTATGTGACGTCTTGCATATGGTTCTAGAATTCTAATCTATTGATTCTAGCTAGTCTATCTACTATTTCTATGAGTCATATGCAGACGTCATTTTAGAAAAGACTTTTTCACTATTCAATAAATAGATTCAAATCTATTTGAATCTAGAATCAAACTTTCTGTTTGATTCTAATAGAATCAATAGAATAGCACTAGTTCGTATGTGACGTCTTGCATATGGTTCTAGAATTCTAATCTATTGATTCTAGACCAGCTAGAATCAATAGTATGTAGAACAGTGAAAGTTTGATTCTAGCTAGTCTATCTACTATTTCTATGAGTCATATGCAAGACGTCATTTTAGAAAAGACTTTTTCACTATTCAATAAATAGATTCAAATCTATTTGAATCTAGAATCAAACTTTCTGTTTGATTCTAATAGAATCAATAGAATAGCACTAGTTCGTATGTGACGTCTTGCATATGGTTCTAGAATTCTAATCTATTGATCTAGACCAGCTAGAATCAATAGTAGATAGAACAGTGAAAGTTTGATTCTAGCTAGTCTATCTACTATTTCTATGAGTCATATGCAAGACGTCATTTTAGAAAAGACTTTTTCACTATTCAATAAATAGATTCAAATCTATTTGAATCTAGAATCAAACTTTCTGTTTGATTCTAATAGAATCAATAGAATAGCACTAGTTCGTATGTGACGTCTTGCATATGGTTCTAGAATTCTAATCTATTGATTCTAGCTAGTCTATCTACTATTTCTATGAGTCATATGCAAGACGTCATTTTAGAAAAGACTTTTTCACTATTCAATAAATAGATTCAAATCTATTTGAATCTAGAATCAAACTTTCTGTTTGATTCTAATAGAATCAATAGAATAGCACTAGTTCGTATGTGACGTCTTGCATATGGTTCTAGAATTCTTATCTATTGATTCTAGCTAGTCTATCTACTATTTCTATGAGTCATATGCAAGACGTCATTTTAGAAAAGACTTTTTCACTATTCAATAAATAGATTCAAATCTATTTGAATCTAGAATCAAACTTTCTGTTTGATTCTAATAGAATCAATAGAATAGCACTAGTTCGTATGTGACGTCTTGCATATGGTTCTAGAATTCTAATCTATTGATTCTAGCTAGTCTATCTACTATTTCTATGAGTCATATGCAAGACGTCATTTTAGAAAAGACTTTTTCACTATTCAATAAATAGATTCAAATCTATTTGAATCTAGAATCAAACTTTCTGTTTGATTCTAATAGAATCAATAGAATAGCACTAGTTCGTATGTGACGTCTTGCATATGGTTCTAGAATTCTAATCTATTGATTCTAGCTAGTCTATCTACTATTTCTATGAGTCATATGCAAGACGTCATTTTAGAAAAGACTTTTTCACTATTCAATAAATAGATTCAAATCTATTTGAATCTAGAATCAAACTTTCTGTTTGATTCTAATAGAATCAATAGAATAGCACTAGTTCGTATGTGACGTCTTGCATATGGTTCTAGAATTCTAATCTATTGATTCTAGCTAGAATCAATAGTCAGTACTAGCTAGTCTATCTACTGAGTCATATGCAAGACGTCATTTTAGAAAAGACTTTTTCACTATTCAATAAATAGATTCAAATCTATTTGAATCTAGAATCAAACTTTCTGTTTGATTCTAATAGAATCAATAGAATAGCACTAGTTCGTATGTGACGTCTTGCATATGGTTCTAGAATTCTAATCTATTGATTCTAGACCAGCTAGAATCAATAGTAGATAGAACAGTGAAAGTTTGATTCTAGCTAGTCTATCTACTATTTCTATGAGTCATATGCAAGACGTCATTTTAGAAAAGACTTTTTCACTATTCAATAAATAGATTCAAATCTATTTGAATCTAGAATCAAACTTTCTGTTTGATTCTAATAGAATCAATAGAATAGCACTAGTTCGTATGTGACGTCTTGCATATGGTTCTCTAGAATTCTAATCTATTGATTCTAGCTAGTCTATCTACTATTTCTATGAGTCATATGCAAGACGTCATTTTAGAAAAGACTTTTTCACTATTCAATAAATAGATTCAAATCTATTTGAATCTAGAATCAAACTTTCTGTTTGATTCTAATAGAATCAATAGAATAGCACTAGTTCGTATGTGACGTCTTGCATATGGTTCTAGAATTCTAATCTATTGATTCTAGACCAGCTAGAATCAATAGTAGATAGAACAGTGAAAGTTTGATTCTAGCTAGTCTATCTACTGTTTCTATGAGTCATATGCAAGACGTCATTTTAGAAAAGACTTTTTCACTATTCAATAAATAGATTCAAATCTATTTGAATCTAGAATCAAACTTTCTGTTTGATTCTAATAGAATCAATAGAATAGCACTAGTTCGTATGTGACGTCTTGCATATGGTTCTAGAATTCTAATCTATTGATTCTAGACCAGCTAGAATCAATAGTAGATAGAACAGTGAAAGTTTGATTCTAGCTAGTCTATCTACTATTTCTATGAGTCATATGCAAGACGTCATTTTAGAAAAGACTTTTTCACTATTCAATAAATAGATTCAAATCTATTTGAATCTAGAATCAAACTTTCTGTTTGATTCTAATAGAATCAATAGAATAGCACTAGTTCGTATGTGACGTCTTGCATATGGTTCTAGAATTCTAATCTATTGATTCTAGACCAGCTAGAATCAATAGTAGATAGAACAGTGAAAGTTTGATTCTAGCTAGTCTATCTACTATTTCTATGAGTCATATGCAAGACGTCATTTTAGAAAAGACTTTTTCACTATTCAATAAATAGATTCAAATCTATTTGAATCTAGAATCAAACTTTCTGTTTGATTCTAATAGAATCAATAGAATAGCACTAGTTCGTATGTGACGTCTTGCATATGGTTCTAGAATTCTAATCTATTGATTCTAGCTAGTCTATCTACTATTTCTATGAGTCATATGCAAGACGTCATTTTAGAAAAGACTTTTTCACTATTCAATAAATAGATTCAAATCTATTTGAATCTAGAATCAAACTTTCTGTTTGATTCTAATAGAATCAATAGAATAGCACTAGTTCGTATGTGACGTCTTGCATATGGTTCTAGAATTCTAATCTATTGATTCTAGACCAGCTAGAATCAATAGTATGTAGAACAGTGAAAGTTTGATTCTAGCTAGTCTATCTACTATTTCTATGAGTCATATGCAAGACGTCATTTTAGAAAAGACTTTTTCACTATTCAATAAATAGATTCAAATCTATTTGAATCTAGAATCAAACTTTCTGTTTGATTCTAATAGAATCAATAGAATAGCACTAGTTCGTATGTGACGTCTTGCATATGGTTCTAGAATTCTAATCTATTGATTCTAGACCAGCTAGAATCAATAGTAGATAGAACAGTGAAAGTTTGATTCTAGCTAGTCTATCTACTATTTCTATGAGTCATATGCAAGACGTCATTTTAGAAAAGACTTTTTCACTATTCAATAAATAGATTCAAATCTATTTGAATCTAGAATCAAACTTTCTGTTTGATTCTAATAGAATCAATAGAATAGCACTAGTTCGTATGTGACGTCTTGCATATGGTTCTAGAATTCTAATCTATTGATTCTAGCTAGTCTATCTACTATTTCTATGAGTCATATGCAAGACGTCATTTTAGAAAAGACTTTTTCACTATTCAATAAATAGATTCAAATCTATTTGAATCTAGAATCAAACTTTCTGTTTGATTCTAATAGAATCAATAGAATAGCACTAGTTCGTATGTGACGTCTTGCATATGGTTCTAGAATTCTAATCTATCTATTGATTCTAGCTAGTCTATCTACTATTTCTATGAGTCATATGCAAGACGTCATTTTAGAAAAGACTTTTTCACTATTCAATAAATAGATTCAAATCTATTTGAATCTAGAATCAAACTTTCTGTTTGATTCTAATAGAATCAATAGAATAGCACTAGTTCGTATGTGACGTCTTGCATATGGTTCTAGAATTCTAATCTATTGATTCTAGCTAGTCTATCTACTATTTCTATGAGTCATATGCAAGACGTCATTTTAGAAAAGACTTTTTCACTATTCAATAAATAGATTCAAATCTATTTGAATCTAGAATCAAACTTTCTGTTTGATTCTAATAGAATCAATAGAATAGCACTAGTTCGTATGTGACGTCTTGCATATGGTTCTAGAATTCTAATCTATTGATTCTAGCTAGTCTATCTACTATTTCTATGAGTCATATGCAAGACGTCATTTTAGAAAAGACTTTTTCACTATTCAATAAATAGATTCAAATCTATTTGAATCTAGAATCAAACTTTCTGTTTGATTCTAATAGAATCAATAGAATAGCACTAGTTCGTATGTGACGTCTTGCATATGGTTCTAGAATTCTAATCTATTGATTCTAGCTAGTCTATCTACTATTTCTATGAGTCATATGCAAGACGTCATTTTAGAAAAGACTTTTTCACTATTCAATAAATAGATTCAAATCTATTTGAATCTAGAATCAAACTTTCTGTTTGATTCTAATAGAATCAATAGAATAGCACTAGTTCGTATGTGACGTCTTGCATATGGTTCTAGAATTCTAATCTATTGATTCTAGACCAGCTAGAATCAATAGTAGATAGAACAGTGACTAGCTAGTCTATCTACTATTTCTATGAGTCATATGCAAGACGTCATTTTAGAAAAGACTTTTTCACTATTCAATAAATAGATTCAAATCTATTTGAATCTAGAATCAAACTTTCTGTTTGATTCTAATAGAATCAATAGAATAGCACTAGTTCGTATGTGACGTCTTGCATATGGTTCTAGAATTCTAATCTATTGATTCTAGACCAGCTAGAATCAATAGTAGATAGAACAGTGAAAGTTTGATTCTAGCTAGTCTATCTACTATTTCTATGAGTCATATGCAAGACGTCATTTTAGAAAAGACTTTTTCACTATTCAATAAATAGATTCAAATCTATTTGAATCTAGAATCAAACTTTCTGTTTGATTCTAATAGAATCAATAGAATAGCACTAGTTCGTATGTGACGTCTTGCATATGGTTCTAGAATTCTAATCTATTGATTCTAGCTAGTCTATCTACTATTTCTATGAGTCATATGCAAGACGTCATTTTAGAAAAGACTTTTTCACTATTCAATAAATAGATTCAAATCTATTTGAATCTAGAATCAAACTTTCTGTTTGATTCTAATAGAATCAATAGAATAGCACTAGTTCGTATGTGACGTCTTGCATATGGTTCTAGAATTCTAATCTATTGATTCTAGACCAGCTAGAATCAATAGTAGATAGAACAGTGAAAGTTTGATTCTAGCTAGTCTATCTACTATTTCTATGAGTCATATGCAAGACGTCATTTTAGAAAAGACTTTTTCACTATTCAATAAATAGATTCAAATCTATTTGAATCTAGAATCAAACTTTCTGTTTGATTCTAATAGAATCAATAGAATAGCACTAGTTCGTATGTGACGTCTTGCATATGGTTCTAGAATTCTAATCTATTGATTCTAGACCAGCTAGAATCAATAGTAGATAGAACAGTGAAAGTTTGATTCTAGCTAGTCTATCTACTATTTCTATGAGTCATATGCAAGACGTCATTTTAGAAAAGACTTTTTCACTATTCAATAAATAGATTCAAATCTATTTGAATCTAGAATCAAACTTTCTGTTTGATTCTAATAGAATCAATAGAATAGCACTAGTTCGTATGTGACGTCTTGCATATGGTTCTAGAATTCTAATCTATTGATTCTAGCTAGTCTATCTACTATTCTCTATGAGTCATATGCAAGACGTCATTTTAGAAAAGACTTTTTCACTATTCAATAAATAGATTCAAATCTATTTGAATCTAGAATCAAACTTTCTGTTTGATTCTAATAGAATCAATAGAATAGCACTAGTTCGTATGTGACGTCTTGCATATGGTTCTAGAATTCTAATCTATTGATTCTAGACCAGCTAGAATCAATAGTAGATAGAACAGTGAAAGTTTGATTCTAGCTAGTCTATCTACTATTTCTATGAGTCATATGCAAGACGTCATTTTAGAAAAGACTTTTTCACTATTCAATAAATAGATTCAAATCTATTTGAATCTAGAATCAAACTTTCTGTTTGATTCTAATAGAATCAATAGAATAGCACTAGTTCGTATGTGACGTCTTGCATATGGTTCTAGAATTCTAATCTATTGATTCTAGCTAGTCTATCTACTATTTCTATGAGTCATATGCAAGACGTCATTTTAGAAAAGACTTTTTCACTATTCAATAAATAGATTCAAATCTATTTGAATCTAGAATCAAACTTTCTGTTTGATTCTAATAGAATCAATAGAATAGCACTAGTTCGTATGTGACGTCTTGCATATGGTTCTAGAATTCTAATCTATTGATTCTAGCTAGTCTATCTACTATTTCTATGAGTCATATGCAAGACGTCATTTTAGAAAAGACTTTTTCACTATTCAATAAATAGATTCAAATCTATTTGAATCTAGAATCAAACTTTCTGTTTGATTCTAATAGAATCAATAGAATAGCACTAGTTCGTATGTGACGTCTTGCATATGGTTCTAGAATTCTAATCTATTGATTCTAGCTAGTCTATCTACTATTTCTATGAGTCATATGCAAGACGTCATTTTAGAAAAGACTTTTTCACTATTCAATAAATAGATTCAAATCTATTTGAATCTAGAATCAAACTTTCTGTTTGATTCTAATAGAATCAATAGAATAGCACTAGTTCGTATGTGACGTCTTGCATATGGTTCTAGAATTCTAATCTATTGATTCTAGACTAGTCTATCTACTATTTCTATGAGTCATATGCAAGACGTCATTTTAGAAAAGACTTTTTCACTATTCAATAAATAGATTCAAATCTATTTGAATCTAGAATCAAACTTTCTGTTTGATTCTAATAGAATCAATAGAATAGCACTAGTTCGTATGTGACGTCTTGCATATGGTTCTAGAATTCTAATCTATTGATTCTAGCTAGTCTATCTATCTACTATTTCTATGAGTCATATGCAAGACGTCATTTTAGAAAAGACTTTTTCACTATTCAATAAATAGATTCAAATCTATTTGAATCTAGAATCAAACTTTCTGTTTGATTCTAATAGAATCAATAGAATAGCACTAGTTCGTATGTGACGTCTTGCATATGGTTCTAGAATTCTAATCTATTGATTCTAGCTAGTCTAGTAGATAGAACTACTATTTCTATGAGTCATATGCAAGACGTCATTTTAGAAAAGACTTTTTCACTATTCAATAAATAGATTCAAATCTATTTGAATCTAGAATCAAACTTTCTGTTTGATTCTAATAGAATCAATAGAATAGCACTAGTTCGTATGTGACGTCTTGCATATGGTTCTAGAATTCTAATCTATTGATTCTAGCTAGAATCTAGTCTAAAGTTTGATTCTAGCTAGTCTATCTACTATTTCTATGAGTCATATGCAAGACGTCATTTTAGAAAAGACTTTTTCACTATTCAATAAATAGATTCAAATCTATTTGAATCTAGAATCAAACTTTCTGTTTGATTCTAATAGAATCAATAGAATAGCACTAGTTCGTATGTGACGTCTTGCATATGGTTCTAGAATTCTAATCTATTGATTCTAGCTAGAATCTATCTACTATTTCTATGAGTCATATGCAAGACGTCATTTTAGAAAAGACTTTTTCACTATTCAATAAATAGATTCAAATCTATTTGAATCTAGAATCAAACTTTCTGTTTGATTCTAATAGAATCAATAGAATAGCACTAGTTCGTATGTGACGTCTTGCATATGGTTCTAGAATTCTAATCTATTGATTCTAGCTAGTCTATCTACTATTTCTATGAGTCATATGCAAGACGTCATTTTAGAAAAGACTTTTTCACTATTCAATAAATAGATTCAAATCTATTTGAATCTAGAATCAAACTTTCTGTTTGATTCTAATAGAATCAATAGAATAGCACTAGTTCGTATGTGACGTCTTGCATATGGTTCTAGAATTCTAATCTATTGATTCTAGCTAGTCTATCTACTATTTCTATGAGTCATATGCAAGACGTCATTTTAGAAAAGACTTTTTCACTATTCAATAAATAGATTCAAATCTATTTGAATCTAGAATCAAACTTTCTGTTTGATTCTAATAGAATCAATAGAATAGCACTAGTTCGTATGTGACGTCTTGCATATGGTTCTAGAATTCTAATCTATTGATTCTAGACCAGCTAGAATCAATAGTAGATAGAACAGTGAAAGTTTGATTCTAGCTAGTCTATCTACTATTTCTATGAGTCATATGCAAGACGTCATTTTAGAAAAGACTTTTTCACTATTCAATAAATAGATTCAAATCTATTTGAATCTAGAATCAAACTTTCTGTTTGATTCTAATAGAATCAATAGAATAGCACTAGTTCGTATGTGACGTCTTGCATATGGTTCTAGAATTCTAATCTATTGATTCTAGACCAGCTAGAATCAATAGTAGATAGAACAGTGAAAGTTTGATTCTAGCTAGTCTATCTACTATTTCTATGAGTCATATGCAAGACGTCATTTTAGAAAAGACTTTTTCACTATTCAATAAATAGATTCAAATCTATTTGAATCTAGAATCAAACTTTCTGTTTGATTCTAATAGAATCAATAGAATAGCACTAGTTCGTATGTGACGTCTTGCATATGGTTCTAGAATTCTAATCTATTGATTCTAGCTAGTCTATCTACTATTTCTATGAGTCATATGCAAGACGTCATTTTAGAAAAGACTTTTTCACTATTCAATAAATAGATTCAAATCTATTTGAATCTAGAATCAAACTTTCTGTTTGATTCTAATAGAATCAATAGAATAGCACTAGTTCGTATGTGACGTCTTGCATATGGTTCTAGAATTCTAATCTATTGATTCTAGACCAGCTAGAATCAATAGTAGATAGAACAGTGAAAGTTTGATTCTAGCTTCTCTACTATTTCTATGAGTCATATGCAAGACGTCATTTTAGAAAAGACTTTTTCACTATTCAATAAATAGATTCAAATCTATTTGAATCTAGAATCAAACTTTCTGTTTGATTCTAATAGAATCAATAGAATAGCTAGTTCGTAAGTGACGTCTTGCATATGGTTCTAGAATTCTAATCTATTGATTCTAGACCAGCTAGAATCAATAGTAGATAGAACAGTGAAAGTTTGATTCTAGCTAGTCTATCTACTATTTCTATGAGTCATATGCAAGACGTCATTTTAGAAAAGACTTTTTCACTATTCAATAAATAGATTCAAATCTATTTGAATCTAGAATCAAACTTTCTGTTTGATTCTAATAGAATCAATAGAATAGCACTAGTTCGTATGTGACGTCTTGCATATGGTTCTAGAATTCTAATCTATTGATTCTAGCTAGTCTATCTACTATTTCTATGAGTCATATGCAAGACGTCATTTTAGAAAAGACTTTTTCACTATTCAATAAATAGATTCAAATCTATTTGAATCTAGAATCAAACTTTCTGTTTGATTCTAATAGAATCAATAGAATAGCACTAGTTCGTATGTGACGTCTTGCATATGGTTCTAGAATTCTAATCTATTGATTCTAGCTAGTCTATCTACTATTTCTATGAGTCATATGCAAGACGTCATTTTAGAAAAGACTTTTTCACTATTCAATAAATAGATTCAAATCTATTTGAATCTAGAATCAAACTTTCTGTTTGATTCTAATAGAATCAATAGAATAGCACTAGTTCGTATGTGACGTCTTGCATATGGTTCTAGAATTCTAATCTATTGATTCTAGCTAGTCTATCTACTATTTCTATGAGTCATATGCAAGACGTCATTTTAGAAAAGACTTTTTCACTATTCAATAAATAGATTCAAATCTATTTGAATCTAGAATCAAACTTTCTGTTTGATTCTAATAGAATCAATAGAATAGCACTAGTTCGTATGTGACGTCTTGCATATGGTTCTAGAATTCTAATCTATTGATTCTAGCTAGTCTATCTACTATTTCTATGAGTCATATGCAAGACGTCATTTTAGAAAAGACTTTTTCACTATTCAATAAATAGATTCAAATCTATTTGAATCTAGAATCAAACTTTCTGTTTGAATTTTCTAATAGAATCAATAGAATAGCACTAGTTCGTATGTGACGTCTTGCATATGGTTCTAGAATTCTAATCTATTGATTCTAGCTAGTCTATCTACTATTTCTATGAGTCATATGCAAGACGTCATTTTAGAAAAGACTTTTTCACTATTCAATAAATAGATTCAAATCTATTTGAATCTAGAATCAAACTTTCTGTTTGATTCTAATAGAATCAATAGAATAGCACTAGTTCGTATGTGACGTCTTGCATATGGTTCTAGAATTCTAATCTATTGATTCTAGCTAGTCTATCTACTATTTCTATGAGTCATATGCAAGACGTCATTTTAGAAAAGACTTTTTCACTATTCAATAAATAGATTCAAATCTATTTGAATCTAGAATCAAACTTTCTGTTTGATTCTAATAGAATCAATAGAATAGCACTAGTTCGTATGTGACGTCTTGCATATGGTTCTAGAATTCTAATCTATTGATTCTAGCTAGTCTATCTACTATTTCTATGAGTCATATGCAAGACGTCATTTTAGAAAAGACTTTTTCACTATTCAATAAATAGATTCAAATCTATTTGAATCTAGAATCAAACTTTCTGTTTGATTCTAATAGAATCAATAGAATAGCACTAGTTCGTATGTGACGTCTTGCATATGGTTCTAGAATTCTAATCTATTGATCTAGACCAGCTAGAATCAATAGTAGATAGAACAGTGAAAGTTTGATTCTAGCTAGTCTATTTACTATTTCTATGAGTCATATGCAAGACGTCATTTTAGAAAAGACTTTTTCACTATTCAATAAATAGATTCAAATCTATTTGAATCTAGAATCAAACTTTCTGTTTGATTCTAATAGAATCAATAGAATAGCACTAGTTCGTATGTGACGTCTTGCATATGGTTCTAGAATTCTAATCTATTGATTCTAGCTAGTCTATCTACTATTTCTATGAGTCATATGCAAGACGTCATTTTAGAAAAGACTTTTTCACTATTCAATAAATAGATTCAAATCTATTTGAATCTAGAATCAAACTTTCTGTTTGATTCTAATAGAATCAATAGAATAGCACTAGTTCGTATGTGACGTCTTGCATATGGTTCTAGAATTCTAATCTATTGATTCTAGACCAGCTAGAATCAATAGTAGATAGAACAGTGAAAGTTTGATTCTAGCTAGTCTATCTACTATTTCTATGAGTCATATGCAAGACGTCATTTTAGAAAAGACTTTTTCACTATTCAATAAATAGATTCAAATCTATTTGAATCTAGAATCAAACTTTCTGTTTGATTCTAATAGAATCAATAGAATAGCACTAGTTCGTATGTGACGTCTTGCATATGGTTCTAGAATTCTAATCTATTGATTCTAGACCAGCTAGAATCAATAGTAGATAGAACAGTGAAAGTTTGATTCTAGCTAGTCTATTTACTATTTCTATGAGTCATATGCAAGACGTCATTTTAGAAAAGACTTTTTCACTATTCAATAAATAGATTCAAATCTATTTGAATCTAGAATCAAACTTTCTGTTTGACTCTAATAGAATCAATAGAATAGCACTAGTTCGTATGTGACGTCTTGCATATGGTTCTAGAATTCTAATCTATTGATTCTAGCTAGTCTATCTACTATTTCTATGAGTCATATGCAAGACGTCATTTTAGAAAAGACTTTTTCACTATTCAATAAATAGATTCAAATCTATTTGAATCTAGAATCAAACTTTCTATTAGATTCTAGAATCAAACTTTCTGTTTGATTCTAATAGAATAATAGAATAGCACTAGTTCGTATGTGACGTCTTGCATATGGTTCTAGAATTCTAATCTATTGATTCTAGCTAATCTATCAACTATTTCTATGAGTCATATGCAAGACGTCATTTTAGAAAAGACTTTTTCACTATTCAATAAATAGATTCAAATCTATTTGAATCTAGAATCAAACTTTCTGTTTGATTCTAATAGAATCAATAGAATAGCACTAGTTCGTATGTGACGTCTTGCATATGGTTCTAGAATTCTAATCTATTGATTCTAGCTAGTCTATCTACTATTTCTATGAGTCATATGCAAGACGTCATTTTAGAAAAGACTTTTTCACTATTCAATAAATAGATTCAAATCTATTTGAATCTAGAATCAAACTTTCTGTTTGATTCTAATAGAATCAATAGAATAGCACTAGTTCGTATGTGACGTCTTGCATATGTTCTAGAATTCTAATCTATTGATTCTAGCTAGTCTATCTAATATTTCTATGAGTCATATGCAAGACGTCATTTTAGAAAAGACTTTTTCACTATTCAATGAATAGATTCAAATCTATTTGAATCTAGAATCAAACTTTCTGTTTGATTCTAATAGAATCAATAGAATAGCACTAGTTCGTATGTGACGTCTTGCATATGGTTCTAGAATTCTAATCTATTGATTCTAGACCAGCTAGAATCAATAGTAGATAGAACAGTGAAAGTTTGATTCTAGCTAGTCTATCTACTATTTCTATGAGTCATATGCAAGACGTCATTTTAGAAAAGACTTTTTCACTATTCAATAAATAGATTCAAATCTATTTGAATCTAGAATCAAACTTTCTGTTTGATTCTAATAGAATCAATAGAATAGCACTAGTTCGTATGTGACGTCTTGCATATGGCTCTAGAATTCTAATCTATTGATTCTAGCTAGTCTATCTACTATTTCTATGAGTCATATGCAAGACGTCATTTTAGAAAAGACTTTTTCACTATTCAATAAATAGATTCAAATCGATTTGAACCTAGAATCAAACTTCCTGTTTGATTCTAATAGAATCAATAGAATAGCACTAGTTCGTATGCGACGTCTTGCATATGGTTCTAGAATTCTAATCTATTGATTCTAGACCAGCTAGAATCAATAGTAGATAGAACAATGAAAGTTTGATTCTATCTAGTCTATCTACTATTTCTATGAGTAATATGCAAGACGTCATTTTAGAAGGACTTTTTCACTATTCAATAAATAGATTCAAATCTATTTGAATCTAGAATCAAACTTTCTGTTTGATTCTAATAGAATCAATAGAATAGCACTAGTTCGTATGTGACGTCTTGCATATGGTTCTAGAATTCTAATCTATTGATTCTAGCTAGTCTATCTACTATTTATATGAGTCATATGCAAGACGTCATTTTAGAAAAGACTTTTTCACTATTCAATAAATAGATTCAAATCTATTTGAATCTAGAATCAAACTTTCTGTTTGATTCTAATAGAATCAATAAAATAGCACTAGTTCGTATGTGACGTCTTGCATATGGTTCTAAAATTCTAATCTATTGATTCTAGACCAGCTAGAATCAATAGTAGATAGAACAGTGAAAGTTTGATTCTAGCTAGTCTATCTACTATTTCTATGAGTCATATGCAAGACGTCATTTTAGAAAAGACTTTTTCACTATTCAATAAATAGATTCAAATCTATTTGAATCTAGAATCAAACTTTCTGTTTCATTCTAATAGAATCAATAGAATAGCACTAGTTCGTATGTGACGTCTTGCATATGGTTCTAGAATTCTAATCTATTGATTCTAGACCAGCTAGAATCAATAGTAGATAGAACAGTGAAAGTTTGATTCTAGCTAGTCTATTTACTATTTCTATGAGTCATATGCAAGACGTCATTTTAGAAAAGACTTTTTCACTATTCAATAAATAGATTCAAATCTATTTCAATCTAGAATCAAACTTTCTGTTTGACTCTAATAGAATCAATAGAATAGTACTAGTTCGTATGTGACGTCTTGCATATAGTTCTAGAATTCTAATCTATTGATTCTAGCTAGTCTATCTACTAATTTCTATGAGTCATATGCAAGATGTCATTTTAGAAAAGACTTTTTCACTATTCAATAAATAGATTCAAATCTATTTGAATCTAGAATCAAACTTTCTGTTTGATTCTAATAGAATCAATAGAATAGCACTAGTTCGTATGTGACGTCTTGCATATGGTTCTAGAATTCTAATCTATTGATTCTAGACCAGCTAGAATGAATAGTAGATAGAACAGTGAAAGTTTGATTCTAGCTAGTCTATCTACTATTTCTATGAGTCATATGCAAGACGTCATTTTAGAAAAGACTTTTTCACTATTCAATAAATAGATTCAAATCTATTTGAATCTAGAATCAAACTTTCTGTTTCATTCTAATAGAATCAATAGAATAGCACTAGTTCGTATGTGACGTCTTGCATATGGTTCTAGAATTCTAATCTATTGATTCTAGACCAGCTAGAATCAATAGTAGATTTAGAACAGTGAAAGTTTGATTCTAGCTAGTCTATTTACTATTTCTATGAGTCATATGCAAGACGTCATTTTAGAAAAGACTTTTTCACTATTCAATAAATAGATTCAAATCTATTTGAATCTAGAATCAAACTTTCTGTTTGACTCTAATAGAATCAATAGAATAGCACTAGTTCGTATGTGACGTCTTGCATATGGTTCTAGAATTCTAATCTATTGATTCTAGCTAGTCTATCTACTATTTCTATGAGTCATATGCAAGACGTCATTTTAGAAAAGACTTTTTCGCTATTCAATAAATCGATTCAAATCTATTTGAATCTAGAATCAAACTTTCTGTTTGATTCTAATAGAATCAAAAGAATAGCACTAGTTCGTATGTGACGTCTTGCATATGGTTCTAGAATTCTAATCTATTGAATCTAGCTAGTCTATCTACTATTTCTATGAGTCATATGCAAGACTTCATTTTAGAAAAGACTTTTTCACTATTCAATAAATAGATTCAAATCTATTTGAATCTAGAATCAAAATTTCTGTTTGATTCTAATAGAATCAATAGAATAGCACTAGTTCGTATGTGACGTCTTGCATATGGTTCTAGAATTCTAATCTATTGATTCTAGACCAGCAAGAATCAATAGTAGATAGAACAGTGAAAGTTTGATTCTAGCTTGTCTATCTACTATTTCTATGAGTCATATGCAAGACGTCATTTTAGAAAAGACTTTTTCACTATTCAATAAATAGATTCAAATCTATTTGAATCTAGAATCAAACTTTCTGTTTGATTCTAATAGAATCAATACAATAGCACTAGTTCGTATGTGACGTCTTGCATATGGTTCTAGAATTCTAATCTATTGATTCTAGCTAGTCTATCTACTATTTCTATGAGTCATATGCAAGACGTCATTTTAGAAAAGACTTTTTCACTATTCAATAAATTGATTCAAATCTCTTTGAATCTAGAATCAAACTTTCTGTTTGATTCTAATAGAATCAATAGAATAGCACTAGTTCGTATGTGACGTCTTGCATATGGTTCTAGAATTCTAATCTATTGATTCTAGACCAGCTAGAATCAATAGTAGATAGAACACTGAAAGTTTGATTCTAGCTAGTCTATCTACTATTTCTATGAGTCATATGCAAGACGTCATTTTCGAAAAGACTTTTTCACTATTCAATAAATAGATTCAAATCTATTTGAATCTAGAATCAAACTTTCTGTTTGATTCTAATAGAATCAATAGAGTAGCACTAGTTCGTATGTGACGTCTTGCATATGGTTCTAGAATTCTAATCTATTGATTCTAGCTAGTCTATCTACTATTTCTATGAGTCATATTCAAGACGTCATTTTAGAAAAGACTTTTTCACTATTCAATAAATAGATTCAAATCTATTTGAATCTAGAATCAAACTTTCTGTTTGATTCTAATAGAATCATAGAATAGCACTAGTTCGTATGTGACATCTTGCATATGGTTCTAGAATTCTAATCTATTGATTCTAGCTAGTCTATCTACTATTTCTATGAGTCATATGCAAGACGTCATTTTAGAAAAGACTTTTTCACTATTCAATAATAGATTCAAATCTATTTGAATCTAGAATCAAACTTCTGTTTGATTCTAATAGAATCAATAGAATAGCACTAGTTCGTATGTGACGTCTTGCATATGGTTCTAGAATTCTAATCTATTGATTCTAGCTAGTCTATCTACTATTCTATGAGTCATATGCAAGACGTCATTTTAGAAAAGACTTTTTCACTATTCAATAAATAGATTCAAATCTATTTGAATCTAGAATCAAACTTTCTGTTTGATTCTAATAGAATCAATAGAATAGCACTAGTTCGTATGTGACGTCTTGCATATGGTTCTAGAATTCTAATCTATTGATTCTAGACCAGCTAGAATCAATAGTAGATAGAACAGTGAAAGTTTGATTCTAGCTAGTCTATCTACTATTTCTATGAGTCATATGCAAGACGTCATTTTAGAAAAGACTTTTTCACTATTCAATAAATAGATTCAAATCTATTTGAATCTAGAATCAAACTTTCTGTTTGATTCTAATAGAATCAATAGAATAGCACTAGTTCGTATGTGCCGTCTTGATATGGTTCTAGAATTCTAATCTATTGATTCTAGCTAGTCTATTTACTATTTCTATGAGTCATATGCAAGACGTCATTTTAGAAAAGACTTTTTCACTATTCAATAAATAGATTCAAATCTATTTGAATCTAGAATCAAACTTTCTGTTTCATTCTAATAGAATCATAGAATAGCACTAGTTCGTATGTGACGTATTGCATATGGTTCTAGAATTCTAATCTATTGATTCTAGACCAGCTAGAATCAATAGTACATAGAACAGTGAAAGTTTGATTCTAGCTAGTCTATCTACTATTTCTATGAGTCATATGCAAGACGTCATTTTAGAAAAGACTTTTTCACTATTCAATAAATAGATTCAAATCTATTTGAATCTAGAATCAAACTTTCTGTTTGATTCTAATAGAATCAATAGAATAGCACTAGTTTGTATGTGACGTCTTGCATATGGTTCTAGAATTCTAATCTATTGATTCTAGACCAGCTAGAATCAATAGTAGATAGAACAGTGAAAGTTTGATTCTAGCTAGTCTATCTACTATTTCTATGAGTCATATGCAAGACGTCATTTTAGAAAAGACTTTTTCACTATTCAATAAATAGATTCAAATCTATTTGAATCTAGAATCAAACTTTCTGTTTGATTCTAATAGAATCAATAGAATATGGGCACTAGTTCGTATGTGACGTCTTGCATATGGTTCTAGAATTCTAATCTATTGATTCTAGACCAGCTAGAATCAATAGTAGATAGAACAGTGAAAGTTTGATTCTAGCTAGTCTATCTACTATTTCTATGAGTCATATGCAAGACGTCATTTTAGAAAAGACTTTTTCACTATTCAATAAATAGATTCAAATCTATTTGAATCTAGAATCAAACTTTCTGTTTGATTCTAATAGAATCAATAGAATAGCACTAGTTCGTATGTGACGTCTTGCATATCGTTCAAGAATTCTAATCTATTGATTCTAGCTAGTCTATCTACTATTTCTATGAGTCATATGCAAGACGTCATTTTAGATAAAGACTTTTTCACTATTCAATAAATAGATTCAAATCTATTTAAATCTAGAATCAAACTTTCTGTTTGATTCTAATAGAATCAATAGAATAGCACTAGTTCGTATGTGACGTCTTGCATATGGTTCTAGAATTCTAATCTATTGATTCTAGCTAGTCTATCTACTATTTCTATGAGTCATATGCAAGACGTCATTTTAGAAAAGACTTTTTCACTATTCAATAAATAGATTCAAATCTATTTGAATCTAGAATCAAACTTTCTGTTTGATTCTAATAGAATCAATAGAATAGCACTAGTTCGTATGTGACGTCTTGCATATGGTTCTAGAATTCTAATCTATTGATTCTAGACCAGCTAGAATCAATAGTAGATAGAAACAGTGAATGTTTGATTCTAGTAGTCTATCTACTATTTCTATGAGTCATATGCAAGACGTCATTTTAGAAAAGACTTTTTCACTATTCAATAAATAGATTCAAATCTATTTGAATCTAGAATCAAACTTTCTGTTTGATTCTAATAGAATCAATAGAATAGCACTAGTTCGTATGTGACGTCTTGCATATGGTTCTAGAATTCTAATCTATTGATTCTAGCTAGTCTATCTACTATTTCTATGAGTCATATGCAAGACTTCATTTTAGAAAAGACTTTTTCACTATTCAATAAATAGATTCAATCTATTTGAATCTAGAATCAAACTTTCTGTTTGATTCTAATAGAATCAATAGAATAGCACTAGTTCGTATGTGACGTCTTGCATATGGTTCTAGAATTCTAATCTATTGATTCTAGACCAGCTAGAATCAATAGTAGATAGAACAGTGAAAGTTTGATTCTAGCTAGTCTATCTACTATTTCTATGAGTCATATGCAAGATGTCATTTTAGAAAAGACTTTTTCACTATTCAATAAATAGATTCAAATCTATTTGAATCTAGAATCAAACTTTCTGTTTGATTCTAATAGAATCAATAGAATTGCACTAGTTCGTATGTGACGTCTTGCATATGGTTCTAGAATTCTAATCTATTGATTCTAGACCAGCTAGAATCAATAGTAGATAGAACAGTGAAAGTTTGATTCTAGCTAGTCTATCTACTATTTCTATGAGTCATATGCAAGACGTCATTTTAGAAAGACTTTTTCACTATTCAATAAATAGATTCAAATCTATTTGAATCTAGAATCAAACTTTCTGTTTGATTCTAATAGAATCAATAGAATAGCACTAGTTCGTATGTGACGTCTTGCATATGCTTCTAGAATTCTAATCTATTGATTCTAGACCAGCTAGAATCAATAGTAGATAGAACAGTGAAAGTTTGATTCTAGCTAGTCTATCTACTATTTCTATGAGTCATATGCAAGACGTCATTTTAGAAAAGACTTTTTCACTATTCAATAAATAGATTCAAATCTATTTGAATCTAGAATCAAACTTTCTGTTGATTCTAATAGAATCAATAGAATAGCACTAGTTCGTATGTGACGTCTTGCATATGGTTCTAGAATTCTAATCTATTGATTCTAGCTAGTCTATCTACTATTTCTATGAGTCATATGCAAGATGTCATTTTAGAAAAGACTTTTTCACTATCAATAAATAGATTCAAATCTATTTGAATCTAGAATCAAACTTTCTGTTTGATTCTAATAGAATCAATAGAATAGCACTAGTTCGTATGTGACGTCTTGCATATGGTTCTAGAATTCTAATCTATTGATTCTAGACCAGCTAGAATCAATAGATTAGAATTCTAGAACCATATGCAAGACGTCACATACGAACTAGTGCTATTCTATTGATTCTATTAGAATCAAACAGAAAGTTTGATTCTAGATTCAAATAGATTTGAATCTATTTATTGAATAGTGAAAAAGTCTTTTCTAAAATGACGTCTTGCATATGACTCATAGAAATAGTAGATAGACTAGCTAGAATCAAACTTTCACTGTTCTATCTACTATTGATTCTAGCTGGTCTAGAATCAATAGATTAGAATTCTAGAAGCATATGCAAGACGTCACATACGATCTAGTGCTATTCTATTGATTCTATTAGAATCAAACAGAAGTTTGATTCTAGATTTCAAATAGATTTGAATCTATTTATTGAATAGTGAAAAAGTCTTTTCTAAAATGACGTCTTGCATATGACTCATAGAAATAGTAGATAGACTAGCTAGAATCAAACTTTCACTGTTCTATCTACTATTGATTCTAGCTGGTCTAGAATCAATAGATTAGAATTCTAGAACCATATGCAAGACGTCACATACGAACTAGTGCTATTCTATTGATTCTATTAGAATCAAACAGAAAGTTTGATTCTAGATTCAAATAGATTTGAATCTATTTATTGAATAGTGAAAAAGTCTTTTCTAAAATGACATCTTGCATATGACTCATAGAAATAGTAGATAGACTAGCTAGAATCAAACTTTCACTGTTCTATCTACTATTGATTCTAGCTGGTCTAGAATCAATAGATTAGAATTCTAGAACCATATGCAAGACGTCACATACGAACTAGTGCTATTCTATTGATTCTATTAGAATCAAACAGAAAGTTTGATTCTAGATTCAAATAGATTTGAATCTATTTATTGAATAGTGAAAAGTCTTTTCTAAAATGAAGTCTTGCATATGACTCATAGAAAATAGTAGATAGACTAGCTAGAATCAATAGATTAGAATTCTAGAACCATATGCAAGACGTCACATACGAACTAGTGCCTATTCTATTGATTCTATTAGAATCAAACAGAAAGTTTGATTCTAGATTCAAATAGATTTGAATCTATTTATTGAATAGTGAAAAAGTCTTTTCTAAAATGACGTCTTGCATATGACTCATAGAAATAGTAGATAGACTAGCTAGAATCAAACTTTCACTGTTCTATCTACTATTGATTCTAGCTGGTCTAGAATCAATAGATTAGAATTCTAGAACCATATGCAAGACGTCACATACGAACTAGTGCTATTCTATTGATTCTATTAGAATCAAACAGAAAGTTTGATTCTAGATTCAAATAGATTTGAATCTATTTATTGAATAGTGAAAAAGTCTTTTCTAAAATGACGTCTTGCATATGACTCATAGAAATAGTAGATAGACTAGCTAGAATCAATAGATTAGAATTCTAGAACCATATGCAAGACGTCACATACGAACTAGTGCTATTCTATTGATTCTATTAGAATCAAACAGAAAGTTTGATTCTAGATTTAAATAGATTTGAATCTATTTATTGAATAGTGAAAAAGTCTTTTCTAAAATGACGTCTTGCATATGACTCATAGAAATAGTAGATAGACTAGCTAGAATCAATAGATTAGAATTCTTGAACGATATGCAAGACGTCACATACGAACTAGTGCTATTCTATTGATTCTATTAGAATCAAACAGAAAGTTTGATTCTAGATTCAAATAGATTTGAATCTATTTATTGAATAGTGAAAAAGTCTTTTCTAAAATGACGTCTTGCATATGACTCCTAGAAATAGTAGATAGACTAGCTAGAATCAAACTTTCACTGTTCTATCTACTATTGATTCTAGCTGGTCTAGAATCAATAGATTAGAATTCTAGAACCATATGCAAGACGTCACATACGAACTAGTGCTATTCTATTGATTCTATTAGAATCAAACAGAAAGTTTGATTCTAGATTCAAATAGATTTGAATCTATTTATTGAATAGTGAAAAAGTCTTTTCTAAAATGACCGTCTTGCATATGACTCATAGAAATAGTAGATAGACTAGCTAGAATCAAACTTTCACTGTTCTATCTACTATTGATTCTAGCTGGTCTAGAATCAATAGATTAGAATTCTAGAACCATATGCAAGACGTCACATACAAACTAGTGCTATTCTATTGATTCTATTAGAATCAAACAGAAAGTTTGATTCTAGATTCAAATAGATTTGAATCTATTTATTGAATAGTGAAAAAGTCTTTTCTAAAATGACGTCTTGCATATGACTCATAGAAATAGTAGATAGACTAGCTAGAATCAAACTTTCACTGTTCTATGTACTATTGATTCTAGCTGGTCTAGAATCAATAGATTAGAATTCTAGAACCATATGCAATACGTCACATACGAACTAGTGCTATTCTATTGATTCTATTAGAATGAACAGAAAGTTTGATTCTAGATTCAAATAGATTTGAATCTATTTATTGAATAGTGAAAAGTCTTTTCTAAAATGACGTCTTGCATATGACTCATAGAAATAGTAGATAGACTAGCTAGAATCAATAGATTAGAATTCTAGAACCATATGCAAGACGGCACATACGAACTAGTGCTATTCTATTGATTCTATTAGAATCAAACAGAAAGTTTTGATTCTAGATTCAAATAGATTTGAATCTATTTATTGAATAGTGAAAAAGTCTTTTCTAAAATGACGTCTTGAATATGACTCATAGAAATAGTAGATAGACTAGCTAGAATCAAACTTTCACTGTTCTATCTACTATTGATTCTAGCTGGTCTAGAATCAATAGATTAGAATTCTAGAACCATATGCAAGACGTCACATACGAACTAGTGCTATTCTATGATTCTATTAGAATCAAACAGAAGTTTGATTCTAGATTCAAATAGATTTGAATCTATTTATTGAATAGTGAAAAGTCTTTTCTAAAATGACGTCTTGCATATGACTCATAGAAATAGTAGATAGACTAGCTAGAATCAATAGATTAGAATTCTAGAACCATATGCAAGACGTCACATACGAACTAGTGCTATTCTATTGATTCTATTAGAATCAAACAGAAAGTTTGATTCTAGATTCAAATAGATTTGAATCTATTTATTGAATAGTGAAAAAGTCTTTTCTAAAATGACGTCTTGCATATGACTCATAGAAATAGTAGATAGACTAGCTAGAATCAATAGATTAGAATTCTAGAACCATATGCAAGATGTCACATACGAACTAGTGCTATTCTATTGATTCTATTAGAATCAAACAGAAAGTTTGATTCTAGATTCAAATAGATTTGAATCTATTTATTGAATAGTGAAAAAGTCTTTTCTAAAATGACGTCTTGAATATGACTCATAGAAATAGTAGATAGACTAGCTAGAATCAATAGATTAGAATTCTAGAACCATATGCAAGACGTCACATACGAACTAGTGCTACTCTATTGATTCTATTAGAATCAAACAGAAGTTTGATTCTAGATTCAAATAGATTTGAATCTATTTATTGAATAGTGAAAAAGTCTTTTCGAAAATGACGTCTTGCATATGACTCATAGAAATAGTAGATAGACTAGCTAGAATCAAACTTTCAGTGTTCTATCTACTATTGATTCTAGCTGGTCTAGAATCAATAGATTAGAATTCTAGAACCATATGCAAGACGTCACATACGAACTAGTGCTATTCTATTGATTCTATTAGAATCAAACAGAAAGTTTGATTCTAGATTCAAAGAGATTTGAATCAATTTATTGAATAGTGAAAAAGTCTTTTCTAAAATGACGTCTTGCATATGACTCATAGAAATAGTAGATAGACTAGCTAGAATCAATAGATTAGAATTCTAGAACCATATGCAAGACGTCACATACGAACTAGTGCTATTGTATTGATTCTATTAGAATCAAACAGAAAGTTTGATTCTAGATTCAAATAGATTTGAATCTATTTATTGAATAGTGAAAAAGTCTTTTCTAAAATGACGTCTTGCATATGACTCATAGAAATAGTAGATAGACAAGCTAGAATCAAACTTTCACTGTTCTATCTACTATTGATTCTTGCTGGTCTAGAATCAATAGATTAGAATTCTAGAACCATATGCAAGACGTCACATACGAACTAGTGCTATTCTATTGATTCTATTAGAATCAAACAGAAATTTTGATTCTAGATTCAAATAGATTTGAATCTATTTATTGAATAGTGAAAAAGTCTTTTCTAAAATGAAGTCTTGCATATGACTCATAGAAATAGTAGATAGACTAGCTAGATTCAATAGATTAGAATTCTAGAACCATATGCAAGACGTCACATACGAACTAGTGCTATTCTTTTGATTCTATTAGAATCAAACAGAAAGTTTGATTCTAGATTCAAATAGATTTGAATCGATTTATTGAATAGCGAAAAAGTCTTTTCTAAAATGACGTCTTGCATATGACTCATAGAAATAGTAGATAGACTAGCTAGAATCAATAGATTAGAATTCTAGAACCATATGCAAGACGTCACATACGAACTAGTGCTATTCTATTGATTCTATTAGAGTCAAACAGAAAGTTTGATTCTAGATTCAAATAGATTTGAATCTATTTATTGAATAGTGAAAAAGTCTTTTCTAAAATGACGTCTTGCATATGACTCATAGAAATAGTAAATAGACTAGCTAGAATCAAACTTTCACTGTTCTATCTACTATTGAGTTCTAGCTGGTCTAGAATCAATAGATTAGAATTCTAGAACCATATGCAAGACGTCACATACGAACTAGTGCTATTCTATTGATTCTATTAGAATGAAACAGAAGTTTGATTCTAGATTCAAATAGATTTGAATCTATTTATTGAATAGTGAAAAAGTCTTTTCTAAAATGACGTCTTGCATATGACTCATAGAAATAGTAGATAGACTAGCTAGAATCAAACTTTCACTGTTCTATCTACTATTCATTCTAGCTGGTCTAGAATCAATAGATTAGAATTCTAGAACCATATGCAAGACGTCACATACGAACTAGTGCTATTCTATTGATTCTATTAGAATCAAACAGAAAGTTTGATTCTAGATTCAAATAGATTTGAATCTATTTATTGAATAGTGAAAAAGTCTTTTCTAAAATGACATCTTGCATATGACTCATAGAAATAGTAGATAGACTAGCTAGAATCAATAGATTAGAATTCTAGAACTATATGCAAGACGTCACATACGAACTAGTACTATTCTATTGATTCTATTAGAGTCAAACAGAAAGTTTGATTCTAGATTGAAATAGATTTGAATCTATTTATTGAATAGTGAAAAAGTCTTTTCTAAAATGACGTCTTGCATATGACTCATAGAAATAGTAAATAGGACTAGCTAGAATCAAACTTTCACTGTTCTATCTACTATTGATTCTAGCTGGTCTAGAATCAATAGATTAGAATTCTAGAACCATATGCAAGACGTCACATACGAACTAGTGCTATTCTATTGATTCTATTAGAATGAAACAGAAAGTTTGATTCTAGATTCAATAGATTTGAATCTATTATTGAATAGTGAAAAAGTCTTTTCTAAAATGACGTCTTGCATATGACTCATAGAAATAGTAGATAGACTAGCTAGAATCAAACTTTCACTGTTCTATCTACTATTGATTCTAGCTGGTCTAGAATCAATAGATTAGAATTTTAGAACCATATGCAAGACGTCACATACGAACTAGTGCTATTTTATTGATTCTATTAGAATCAAACAGAAGTTTGATTCTAGATTCAAATAGATTTGAATCTATTTATTGAATAGTGAAAAAGTCTTTTCTAAAATGACGTCTTGCATATGACTCATATAAATAGTAGATAGACTAGCTAGAATCAATAGATTAGAATTCTAGAACCATATGCAAGACGTCACATACGAACTAGTGCTATTCTATTGATTCTATTAGAATCAAACAGAAAGTTTGATTCTAGATTCAAATAGATTTGAATCTATTTATTGAATAGTGAAAATAGTCCTTTCTAAAATGACGTCTTGCATATGACTCATAGAAATAGTAGATAGACTAGCTAGAATCAAACTTTCATGGTTCTATCTACTATTGATTCTAGCTGGTCTAGAATCAATAGATTAGAATTCTAGAACCATATGCAAGACGTCGCATACGAACTAGTGCTATTCTATTGATTCTATTAGAATCAAACAGAAAGTTTGATTCTAGGTTCAAATCGATTTGAATCTATTTATTGAATAGTGAAAAAGTCTTTTCTAAAATGACGTCTTGCATATGACTCATAGAAATAGTAGATAGACTAGCTAGAATCAATAGATTAGAATTCTAGAGCCATATGCAAGACGTCACATACGAACTAGTGCTATTCTATTGATTCTATTAGAATCAAACAGAAAGTTTGATTCTAGATTCAAATAGATTTGAATCTATTTATTGAATAGTGAAAAAGTCTTTTCTAAAATGACGTCTTGCATATGACTCATAGAAATAGTAGATAGACTAGCTAGAATCAAACTTTCACTGTTCTATCTACTATTGATTCTAGCTGGTCTAGAATCAATAGATTAGAATTCTAGAACCATATGCAAGACGTCACATACGAACTAGTGCTATTCTATTGATTCTATTAGAATCAAACAGAAAGTTTGATTCTAGATTCAAATAGATTTGAATCTATTCATTGAATAGTGAAAAAGTCTTTTCTAAAATGACGTCTTGCATATGACTCATAGAAATAGTAGATAGACTAGCTAGAATCAATAGATTAGAATTCTAGAACCATATGCAAGACGTCACATACGAACTAGTGCTATTCTATTGATTCTATTAGAATCAAACAGAAAGTTTGATTCTAGATTCAAATAGATTTGAATCTATTTATTGAATAGTGAAAAAGTCTTTTCTAAAATGACGTCTTGCATATGACTCATAGAAATAGTAGATAGACTAGCTAGAATCAATAGATTAGAATTCTAGAACCATATGCAAGACGTCACATACGAACTAGTGCTATTCTATTGATTCTATTAGAATCAAACAGAAAGTTTGATTCTAGATTCAAATAG
The DNA here is from genome assembly GCF_032884065.1 of Artemia franciscana. Taxonomy (NCBI): domain Eukaryota; kingdom Metazoa; phylum Arthropoda; class Branchiopoda; order Anostraca; family Artemiidae; genus Artemia; species Artemia franciscana. The sequence continues at coordinate 40,583 of NW_027063028.1, forward strand.
ATTTGAATCTATTTATTGAATAGTGAAAAAGTCTTTTCTAAAATGACGTCTTGCATATGACTCATAGAAATAGTTGATAGATTAGCTAGAATCAATAGATTAGAATTCTAGAACCATATGCAAGACGTCACATACGAACTAGTGCTATTCTATTGATTCTATTAGAATCAAACAGAAAGTTTGATTCTAGAATCTAATAGAAAGTTTGATTCTAGATTCAAATAGATTTGAATCTATTTATTGAATAGTGAAAAAGTCTTTTCTAAAATGACGTCTTGCATATGACTCATAGAAATAGTAGATAGACTAGCTAGAATCAATAGATTAGAATTCTAGAACCATATGCAAGACGTCACATACGAACTAGTGCTATTCTATTGATTCTATTAGAGTCAAACAGAAAGTTTGATTCTAGATTCAAATAGATTTGAATCTATTTATTGAATAGTGAAAAAGTCTTTTCTAAAATGACGTCTTGCATATGACTCATAGAAATAGTAAATAGACTAGCTAGAATCAAACTTTCACTGTTCTATCTACTATTGATTCTAGCTGGTCTAGAATCAATAGATTAGAATTCTAGAACCATATGCAAGACGTCACATACGAACTAGTGCTATTCTATTGATTCTATTAGAATGAACAGAAAGTTTGATTCTAGATTCAAATAGATTTGAATCTATTTATTGAATAGTGAAAAAGTCTTTTCTAAAATGACGTCTTGCATATGACTCATAGAAATAGTAGATAGACTAGCTAGAATCAAACTTTCACTGTTCTATCTACTATTGATTCTAGCTGGTCTAGAATCAATAGATTAGAATTCTAGAACCATATGCAAGACGTCACATACGAACTAGTGCTATTCTATTGATTCTATTAGAATCAAACAGAAAGTTTTATTCTAGATTCAAATAGATTTGAATCTATTTATTGAATAGTGAAAAAGTCTTTTCTAAAATGACATCTTGCATATGACTCATAGAAATAGTAGATAGACTAGCTAGAATCAATAGATTAGAATTCTAGAACCATATGCAAGACGTCACATACGAACTAGTGCTATTCTATTGATTCTATTAGAGTCAAACAGAAAGTTTGATTCTAGATTCAAATAGATTTGAATCTATTTATTGAATAGTGAAAAAGTCTTTTCTAAAATGACGTCTTGCATATGACTCATAGAAATAGTAAATAGACTAGCTAGAATCAAACTTTCACTGTTCTATCTACTATTGATTCTAGCTGGTCTAGATTCAATAGTTTAGAATTCTAGAACCATATGCAAGACGTCACATACGAACTAGTGCTATTCTATTGATTCTATTAGAATGAAACAGAAAGTTTGATTCTAGATTCAATAGATTTGAATCTATTTATTGAATAGTGAAAAGTCTTTTCTAAAATGACGTCTTGCATATGACTCATAGAAATAGTAGATAGACTAGCTAGAATCAATAGATTAGAATTCTAGAACCATATGCAAGACGTCACATACGAACTAGTGCTATTCTATTGATTCTATTAGAATCAAACAGAAAGTTTGATTCTAGATTCAAATAGATTTGAATCTATTTATTGAATAGTGAAAAAGTCTTTTCTAAAATGACGTCTTGCATATGACTCATAGAAATAGTAGATAGACTAGCTAGAATCAATAGATTAGAATTCTAGAACCATATGCAAGACGTCACATACGAACTAGTGCTATTCTATTGATTCTATTAGAATCAAACAGAAAGTTTGATTCTAGATTCAAATAGATTTGAATCTATTTATTGAATAGTGAAAAGTCTTTTCTAAAATGACGTCTTGCATATGACTCATAGAAATAGTAGATAGATTAGCTAGAATCAATAGATTAGAATTCTAGAACCATATGCAAGACGTCACATACGAACTAGTGCTATTCTATTGATTCTATTAGAATCAAACAGAAAGTTTGATTCTAGAATCAAACAGAAGTTTGATTCTAGATTCAAATAGATTTGAATCTATTTATTGAATAGTGAAAAGTCTTTTCTAAAATGACGTCTTGCATATGACTCATAGAAATAGTAGATAGACTAGCTAGAATCAATAGATTAGAATTCTAGAACCATATGCAAGACGTCACATACGAACTAGTGCTATTCTATTGATTCTATTAGAATCAAACAGAAAGTTTGATTCTAGATTAAAATAGATTTTAATCTATTATTGAATAGTGAAAAAGTCTTTTCTAAAATGAGGTCTTGCATATGACTCATAGAAATAGTAGATAGACTAGCTAGAATCAATAGATTAGAATTCTAGAACCATATGCAAGACGTCACATACGAACTAGTGCTATTCTATTGATTCTATTAGAATCAAACAGAAGTTTGATTCTAGATTCAAATAGATTTGAATCTATTTATTGAATAGTGAAAAAGTCTTTTCTAAAATGACGTCTTGCATATGACTCATAGAAATAGTAGATAGACTAGCTAGAATCAAACTTTCACTGTTCTATCTACTATTGATTCTAGCTGGTCTAGAATCAATAGATTAGAATTCTAGAACCATATGCAAGACGTCACATACGAACTAGTGCTATTCTATTGATTCTATTAGGATCAAACAGAAAGTTTGATTCTAGATTCAAATAGATTTGAATCTATTTATTGAATAGTGAAAAAGTCTTTTCTAAAATGAGGTCTTGCATATGACTCATAGAAATAGTAGATAGACTAGCTAGAATCAATAGATTAGAATTCTAGAACCATATGCAAGACGTCACATACGAACTAGTGCTATTCTATTGATTCTATTAGAATCAAACAGAAAGTTTGATTCTAGATTCAAATAGATTTGAATCTATTTATTGAATAGTGAAAAGTCTTTTCTAAAATGACGTCTTGCATATGACTCATAGAAATAGTAGATAGACTAGCTAGAATCAAACTTTCACTGTTCTATCTACTATTGATTCTAGCTGGTCTAGAATCAATAGATTAGAATTCTAGAACCATATGCAAGACGTCACATACGAACTAAAGCTATTCTATTGATTCTATTAGAATCAAACAGAAAGTTTGATTCTAGATTCAATAGATTTGAATCTATTAATTGAATAGTGAAAAAGTCTTTTCTAAAATGACGTCTTGCATATGACTCATAGAAATAGTAGATAGACTAGCTAGAATCAATAGATTAGAATTCTAGAACCATATCGCAAGACGTCACATACGAACTAGTGCTATTCTATTGATTCTATTAGAATCAAACAGAAAGTTTGATTCTAGATTCAAATAGATTTGAATCTATTATTGAATAGTGAAAAAGTCTTTTCTAAAATGACGTCTTGCATATGACTCATAGAAATAGTAGATAGACTAGCTAGAATCAATAGATTAGAATTCTAGAACCATATGCAAGACGTCACATACGAACTAGTGCTATTCTATTGATTCTATTAGAATCAAACAGAAAGTTTGATTCTAGATTAAAATAGATTTTAATCTATTTATTGAATAGTGAAAAAGTCTTTTCTAAAATGACGTCTTGCATATGACTCATAGAAATAGTAGATAGACTAGCTAGAATCAATAGATTAGAATTCTAGAACCATATGCAAGACGTCACATACGAACTAGTGCTATTCTATTGATTCTATTAGAATCAAACAGAAAGTTTGATTCTAGATTCAAATAGATTTGAATCTATTTATTGAATAGTGAAAAAGTCTTTTCTAAAATGACGTCTTGCATATGACTCATAGAAATAGTAGATAGACTAGCTAGAATCAACTTTCACTGTTCTATCTACTATTGATTCTAGCTGGTCTAGAATCAATAGATTAGAATCTAGAACCATATGCAAGACGTCACATACGAACTAGTGCTATTCTATTGATTCTATTAGAATCAAACAGAAAGTTTGATTCTAGATTCAAATAAATTTGAATCTATTTATTGAATAGTGAAAAAGTCTTTTCTAAAATGACGTCTTGCATATGACTCATAGAAATAGTAGATAGACTAGCTAGAATCAATAGATTAGAATACTAGAACCATATGCAAGACGTCACATACGAACTAGTGCTATTCTATTGATTCTATTAGAATCAAACAGAAAGTTTGATTCTAGATTCAAATAGATTTGAATCTATTTATTGAATAGTGAAAAAGTCTTTTCTAAAATGACGTCTTGCATATGACTCATAGAAATAGTAGATAGACTAGCTAGAATCAATAGATTAGAATTCTAGAACCATATGCAAGACGTCACATACGAACTAGTGCTATTCTATTGATTCTATTAGAATCAAACAGAAAGTTTGATTCTAGATTCAAATAGATTTGAATCTATTTATTGAATAGTGAAAAAGTCTTTTCTAAAATGACGTCTTGCATATGACTCATAGAAATAGTAGATAGACTAGCTAGAATCAATAGATTAGAATTCTAGAACCATATGCAAGACGTTACATACGAACTAGTGCTATTCTATTGATTCTATTAGAATCAAACAGAAAGTTTGATTCTAGAATCTAATAGAAAGTTTGATTCTAGATTCAAATAGATTTGAATCTATTTATTGAATAGTGAAAAAGTTTTTTCTAAAATGACCGTCTTGCATATGACTCATAGAAATAGTAAATAGACTAGCTAGAATCAAACTTTCACTGTTCTATCTACTATTGATTCTAGCTGGTCTAGAATCAATAGATTAGAATTCTAGAACATATGCAGACGTCACATACGAACTAGTGCTATTCTATTGATTCTATTAGAATCAAACAGAAAGTTTGATTCTAGATTCAAATAGATTTGAATCTATTTATTGAATAGTGAAAAAGTCTTTTCTAAAATGAGGTCTTGCATATGACTCATAGAAATAGTAGATAGACTAGCTAGAATCAATAGATTAGAATTCTAGAACCATATGCAAGACGTCACATACGAACTAGTGCTATTCTATTGATTCTATTAGAATCAAACAGAAAGTTTGATTCTAGATTCAAATAGATTTGAATCTGTTTATTGAATAGTGAAAAAGTCTTTTCTAAAATGACGTCTTGCATATGACTCATAGAAATAGTAGATAGACTAGCTAGAATCAAACTTTCACTGTTCTATCTACTATTGATTCTAGCTGGTCTAGAATCAAAGATTAGAATTCTAGAACCATATGCAAGACGTCACATACGAACTAAAGCTATTCTATTGATTCTATTAGAATCAAACAGAAAGTTTGATTCTAGATTCAAATAGATTTGAATCTATTAATTGAATAGTGAAAAAGTCTTTTCTAAAATGACGTCTTGCATATGACTCATAGAAATAGTAGATAGACTAGCTAGAATCAATAGATTAGAATTCTAGAACCATATGCAAGACGTCACATACGAACTAGTGCTATTCTATTGATTCTATTAGAATCAAACAGAAAGTTTGATTCTAGATTCAAATAGATTTGAATCTATTTATTGAATAGTGAAAAAGTCTTTCTAAAATGACGTCTTGCATATGACTCATAGAAATAGTAGATAGACTAGCTAGAATCAATAGATTAGAATTCTAGAACCATATGCCAGACGTCACATACGAACTAGTGCTATTCTATTGATTCTATTAGAATCAAACAGAAAGTTTGATTCTAGATTCAAATAGATTTGAATCTATTTATTGAATAGTGAAAAAGTCTTTTCTAAAATGACGTCTTGCATATGACTCATAGAAATAGTAGATAGACTAGCTAGAATCAATAGATTAGAATTCTAGAACCATATGCAAGACGTCACATACGAACTAGTGCTATTCTATTGATTTTATTAGAATCAAACAGAAAGTTTGATTCTAGAATCTAATAGAAAGTTTGATTCTAGATTCAAATAGATTTGAATCTATTTATTGAATAGTGAAAAGTTTTTTCTAAAATGACGTCTTGCATATGACTCATAGAAATAGTAGATAGACTAGCTAGAATCAATAGATTAGAATTCTAGAGCCATATGCAAGACGTCACATACGAACTAGTTCTATTCTATTGATCTATTAGAATCAAACAGAAAGTTTGATTCTAGATTAAAATAGATTTGAATCTATTTATTGAATAGTGAAAAAGTCTTTTCTAAAATGAGGTCTTGCATATGACTCATAGAAATAGTAGATAGACTAGCTAGAATCAAACTTTCACTGTTCTATCTACTATTGATTCTAGCTGGTCTAGAATCAATAGATTAGAATTCTAGAACCATATGCAAGACGTCACATACGAACTAGTGCTATTCTATTGATTCTATTAGAATCAAACAGAAAGTTTGATTCTAGATTCAAATAGATTTGAATCTATTTATTGAATAGTGAAAAAGTCTTTTCTAAATGAGGTCTTGCATATGACTCATAGAAATAGTAGATAGACTAGCTAGAATCAAACTTTCACTGTTCTATCTACTATTGATTCTAGCTGGTCTAGAATCAATAGATTAGAATTCTAGAACCATATGCAAGACGTCACTTACGAACTAGTGCTATTCTATTGATTCTATTAGAATCAAACAGAAAGTTTGATTCTAGATTCAAATAGATTTGAATCTATTTATTGAATAGTGAAAAAGTCTTTTCTAAAATGACGTCTAGCATATGACTCATAGAAATAGTAGATAGACTAGCTAGAATCAAACTTTCACTGTTCTATCTACTATTGATTCTAGCTGGTCTAGAATCAATAGATTAGAATTCTAGAACCATATGCAAGACGTCACATACGAACTAGTGCTATTCTATTGATTCTATTAGAATCAAACAGAAAGTTTGATTCTAGATTCAAATAGATTTGAATCTATTTATTGAATAGTGAAAAAGTCTTTTCTAAAATGACGTCTTGCATATGACTCATAGAAATAGTAGATAGACTAGCTAGAATCAAACTTTCACTGTTCTATCTACTATTGATTCTAGCTGGTCTAGAATCAATAGATTAGAATTCTAGAACCATATGCAAGACGTCACATACGAACTAGTGCTTTTCTATTGATTCTATTAGAATCAAACAGAAAGTTTGATTCTAGATTCAAATAGATTTGAATCTATTTATTGAATAGTGAAAAAGTCTTTTCTAAAATGACGTCTTGCATATGACTCATAGAAATAGTAGATAGACTAGCTAGAATCAATAGATTAGAATTCTAGAGCCATATGCAAGACGTCACATACGAACTAGTGCTATTCTATTGATTCTATTAGAATCAACCGAAAGTTTGATTCTAGATTCAAATAGATTTGAATCTATTTATTGAATAGTGAAAAAGTCTTTTCTAAAATGACGTCTTGCATATGACTCATAGAAATAGTAGATAGAATAGCTAGAATCAAACTTTCACTGTTCTATCTACTATTGATTCTAGCTGGTCTAGAATCAATAGATTAGAATTCTAGAACCATATGCAAGACGTCACATACGAACTAGTGTTATTCTATTGATTCTATTAGAATCAAACAGAAAGTTTGATTCTAGATTCAAATAGATTTGAATCTATTTATTGAATAGTGAAAAAGTCTTTTCTAAAATGACGTCTTGCATATGACTCATAGAAATAGTAGATAGACTAGCTAGAATCAATAGATTAGAATTCTAGAACCATATGCAAGACGTCACATACGAACTAGTGCTATTCTATTGATTCTATTAGAATCAAACAGAAAGTTTGATTCTAGATTCAAATAGATTTGAATCTATTTATTGAATAGTGAAAAAGTCTTTTCTTAAAATGACGTCTTGCATATGACTCATAGAAATAGTAGATAGACTAGCTAGAATCAATAGATTAGAATTCTAGAACCATATGCAAGACGTCACATACGAACTAGTGCTATTCTATTGATTCTATTAGAATCAAACAGAAAGTTTTATTCTAGATTCAAATAGATTTGAATCTATTTATTGAATAGTGAAAAAGTCTTTTCTAAAATGACGTCTTGCATATGACTCATAGAAATAGTAGATAGACTAGCTAGAATCAATAGATTAGAATTCTAGAACCATATGCAAGACGTCACATACGAACTAGTGCTATTCTATTGATTCTATTAGAATCAAACAGAAAGTTTGATTCTAGATTCAAATAGATTTGAATCTATTTATTGAATAGTGAAAAAGTCTTTTCTAAAATGACGTCTTGCATATGACTCATAGAAATAGTAGATAGACTAGCTAGAATCAATAGATTAGAATTCTAGAACCATATGCAAGACGTCACATACGAACTAGTGCTATTCTATTGATTCTATTAGAATCAACAGAAAGTTTGATTCTAGATTCAAATAGATTTGAATCTATTTATTGAATAGTGAAAAAGTCTTTTCTAAAATGACGTCTTGCATATGACTCATAGAAATAGTAGATAGACTAGCTAGAATCAATAGATTAGAATTCTAGAACCATATGCAAGACGTCACATACAAATTAGTGCTATTCTATTGATTCTATTAGAATCAAACAGAAAGTTTGATTCTAGATTCAAATAGATTTGAATCTATTTATTGAATAGTGAAAAGTCTTTTCTAAAATGACGTCTTGCATATGACTCATAGAAATAGTAGATAGACTAGCTAGAATCAATAGATTAGAATTCTAGAACCATATGCAAGACGTCACATACGAACTAGTGCTATTCTATTGATTCTATTAGAATCAAACAGAAAGTTTGATTCTAGATTCAAATAGATTTGAATCTATTTATTGATAGTGAAAAAGTCTTTTCTAAAATGACGTCTTGCATATGACTCATAGAAATAGTACATAGACTAGCTAGAATCAAACTTTCACTGTTCTATCTACTATTGATTCTAGCTGGTCTAGATACAATAGATTAGAATTCTAGAGCCATATGCAAGACGTCACATACGAACTATGCTATTCTATTGATTCTATTAGAATCAAACAGAAAGTTTGATTCTACATTCAAATAGATTTGAATCTATTTATTGAATAGTGAAAAAGTCTTTTCTAAAATGACGTTTTGCATATGACTCATAGAAATAGTAGATAGACTAGCTAGAATCAAACTTTCACTGTTCTACATACTATTGATTCTAGCTGGTCTAGAATCAATAGATTAGAATTCTAGAACCATATGCAAGACGTCACATACGAACTAGTGCTACTCTATTGATTCTATTAGAATCAAACAGAAAGTTTGATGCTAGATTCAAATAGACTTGAATCTATTTATTGAATAGTGAAAAAGTCTTTTCTAAAATGACGTCTCGCATATGACTCATAGAAATAGTAGATAGACTAGCTAGAATCAATAGATTAGAATTCTAGAACCGTATGCAAGACGTCACATACGAACTAGTGCTATTCTATTGATTCTATTAGAATCAAACAGAAAGTTTGATTCTAGATTCAAATAGATTTGAATCTATTTATTGAATAGTGAAAAAGTCTTTTCTAAAATGACGTCTTGCATATGACTCATAGAAATAGTAGATAGACTAGCTAGAATCAAACTTTCACTGTTCTATCTACTATTAATTCTAGCTGGTCTAGAATCAATAGATTAGAATTCTAGAACCATATGCAAGACGTCACATACGAACTAGTGCTATTCTATTGATTCTATTAGAATCAAACAGAAAGTTTGATTCTAGATTCAAATAGATTTGAATCTATTTATTGAATAGTGAAAAGTCTTTTCTAAAATGACGTCTAGCATATGACTCATAGAAATAGTAGATAGACTAGCTAGAATCAAACTTTCACTGTTCTATCTACTATTGATTCTAGCTGGTCTAGAATCAATAGATTAGAATTCTAGAACCATATGCAAGACGTCACATACGAACTAGTGCTATTCTATTGATTCTATTAGAATCAAACAGAAGTTTGATTCTAGATTCAAATAGATTTGAATCTATTATTGAATAGTGAAAAAGTCTTTTCTAAAATGACGTCTTGCATATGACTCATAGAAACAGTAGATAGACTAGCTAGAATCAAACTTTCACTGTTCTATCTACTATTGATTCTAGCTGGTCTAGAATCAATAGATTAGAATTCTAGAACCATATGCAAGACGTCACATACGAACTAGTGCTATTCTATTGATTCTATTAGAATCAAACAGAAAGTTTGATTCTAGATTCAAATAGATTTGAATCTATTTATTGAATAGTGAAAAAGTCTTTTCTAAAATGACGTCTTGCATATGACTCATAGAATAGTAGATAGACTAGCTAGAATCAATAGATTAGAATTCTAGAGCCATATGCAAGACGTCACATACGAACTAGTGCTATTCTATTGATTCTATTAGAATCAAACGAAAGTTTGATTCTAGATTCAAATAGATTTGAATCTATTTATTGAATAGTGAAAAAGTCTTTTCTAAAATGACGTCTTGCATATGACTCATAGAAATAGTAGATAGAATAGCTAGAATCAAACTTTCACTGTTCTATCTACTATTGATTCTAGCTGGTCTAGAATCAATAGATTAGAATTCTAGAACCATATGCAAGACGTCACATACGAACTAGTGTTATTCTATTGATTCTATTAGAATCAAACAGAAAGTTTGATTCTAGATTCAAATAGATTTGAATCTATTTATTGAATAGTGAAAAAGTCTTTTCCAAAATGACGTCTTGCATATGACTCATAGAAATAGTAGATAGACTAGCTAGAATCAATAGATTAGAATTCTAGAACCATATGCAAGACGTCACATACGAAACTAGTGCTATTCTATTGATTCTATTAGAATCAAACAGAAAGTTTTATTCTAGATTCAAATAGACTTGAATCTATTTATTGAATAGTGAAAAAGTCTTTTCTAAAATGACGTCTTGCATATGACTCATAGAAATAGTAGATAGACTAGCTAGAATCAATAGATTAGAATTCTAGAACCATATGCAAGACGTCACATACGAACTAGTGCTATTCTATTGATTCTATTAGAATCAAACAGAAAGTTTGATTCTAGATTCAAATAGATTTGAATCTATTTATTGAATAGTGAAAAGTCTTTTCTAAAATGACGTCTTGCATATGACTCATAGAAATAGTAGATAGACTAGCTAGAATCAATTAGATTAGAATTCTAGAACCATATGCAAGACGTCACATACGAACTAGTGCTATTCTATTGATTCTATTAGAATCAAACAGAAAGTTGATTCTAGATTCAAATAGATTTGAATCTATTTATTGAATAGTGAAAAAGTCTTTTCTAAAATGACGTCTTGCATATGACTCATAGAAATAGTAGATAGACTAGCTAGAATCAATAGATTAGAATTCTAGAACCATATGCAAGACGTCACATACAAATTAGTGCTATTCTATTGATTCTATTAGAATCAAACAGAAAGTTTGATTCTAGATTCAAATAGATTTGAATCTATTTATTGAATAGTGAAAAAGTCTTTTCTAAAATGACGTCTTGCATATGACTCATAGAATAGTAGATAGACTAGCTAGAATCAATAGATTAGAATTCTAGAACCATATGCAAGACGTCACATACGAACTAGTGCTATTCTATTGATTCTATTAGAATCAAACAGAAAGTTTGATTCTAGATTCAAATAGATTTGAATCTATTTATAGAATAGTGAAAAAGTCTTTTCTAAAATGACGTCTTGCATATGACTCATAGAAATAGTACATAGAATAGCTAGAATCAAACTTTCACTGTTCTATCTACTATTGATTCTAGCTGGTCTAGATACAATAGATTAGAATTCTAGAGCCATATGCAAGACGTCACATACGAACTATTGCTATTCTATTGATTCTATTAGAATCAAACAGAAAGTTTGATTCTACATTCAAATAGATTTGAATCTATTTATTGAATAGTGAAAAGTCTTTTCTAAAATGACGTCTTGCATATGACTCATAGAAATAGTAGATAGACTAGCTAGAATCAAACTTTCACTGTTCTACATACTATTGATTCTAGCTGGTCTAGAATCAATAGATTAGAATTCTAGAACCATATGCAAGACGTCACATACGAACTAGTGCTACTCTATTGATTCTATTAGAATCAAACAGAAAGTTTGATGCTAGATTCAAATAGATTTGAATCTATTTATTGAATAGTGAAAAAGTCTTTTCTAAAATGACGTCTCGCATATGACTCATAGAAATAGTAGATAGACTAGCTAGAATCAATAGATTAGAATTCTAGAACCGTATGCAAGACGTCACATACGAACTAGTGCTATTCTATTGATTCTATTAGAATCAAACAGAAAGTTTGATTCTAGATTCAAATAGATTTGAATCTATTTATTGAATAGTGAAAAAAGTCTTTTCTAAAATGACGTCTTGCATATGACTCATAGAAATAGTAGATAGACTAGCTAGAATCAAACTTTCACTGTTCTATCTACTATTAATTCTAGCTGGTCTAGAATCAATAGATTAGAATTCTAGAACCATATGCAAGACGTCACATACGAACTAGTGCTATTCTATTTATTCT
>NW_027063029.1:0-52963 GCF_032884065.1 Artemia franciscana
TCTCCGCACATAAATAATTAAAAACGAAATTTGCATATTAATTAATATATATATATATATATATATATTATATATATATATATATATATATATATATATATATATATATATATATATATATATATATATATATATATATATATATATATATATAAATATATATATATATATATATATATATATATATATATATATATATATATATATTATATATCATGAAAAGAGAAATCGCCAATGCAACAAAGGAGACAGAAAAAAAGGAGACAGAAAGGAGAAAAAAGGAAGACTGTTTTCCTAAATTAGTGACTAATATAGATCAGCACTTGAATGAGGCCTTAACCCTACTCATCCATACAATCACATAGGTCAAACAGCATAGCCATACACAATCAACTATAAAGAATAATCCGTGGACAGGCAGTCATGTCGTCAATAAGTATAAGTCGTCATTTACCAAACAATAGAAAAAATAATAAAGACAAATAATTCAGAGGGCAACAACCCAACACAAGGGCTCATCAGGAGAATACACTGGCCTATATAGGGTTTCGCCACTTTAAATTCTCTACCCAGCCAAGTGTTGTGGCTACCCACAGAATATCCATGGCATCCCCGTGTCAGGTATCACCCCCAAAATACATGCCTATGAAAGAAAAAAAAACAGCAAATGTAAAACAACAAAGTAACACCAAAACAAGCATATCCTGTTAATATATCCCTCTTATTAGCAACAATAGGTAAACTAAATATAATAAATTTTACCAAATCACAAATATTAACACATTGCAAAAAACCTGAATGAACTAAACAATTATAGAATCATCTTTACCATGTGGCCTAAATTTAAAAAAAAATCCACTCAATTAGAAACACAATTCAAAATAAATGGCGCTGCAACAACATTTCTCAAACCTCCCGAAATTAGTTGAAAATTTCGTTAAGTATTTCTAGATAATTCTTTTGATATTTATTTAAAAGTTCGTTATAATGAAAACCTAGAAAAGGATTTAAAGAAGTTTAAGTATAGATAGGAACAGGAAGAAATGTGAAAGATGGAACAGTGGGTTGATTTTTGTCTGAAGATATCTGGCACTGGGCTTAATCCCATCTGCTGCCGTGTCAACACAAAGACCTATATACTCAAGAAGCATCATTTGTAAATAGATGATGAATCGCAATTATTCGGAAGATTTTGAGAAAAAAGGAGCGAGGGAGGAGGCTTAGTTGCTCTTCAATTTTTTGATTACTTAAAAAAGCAACTAGAACTTTTAATTTTTTACAAACGTTTTCGTTGGTAAAAAATATACGTAACTTACGAATTAATTTACGTAACAAACTTTAATATTCAATGTTTTGAGGGGGCTCAACCATCGTCGATACCTCGCTCTTTACCCTAAAGCTAAAATTTTTTCCCAATTCCTTAAGACTGACCTCTGAATCACAAATGTCGTAGAATAAATAGTTGAAATTAATGAAAATACTTTAGCGTAAAGAGTGAGGTATAACGAGGAGGTAAACCCCTCATATGCGTAATAATTTTTGTTCGTTTTAAGTTTTAATGCTGCTCCTTACTTTCAGTGGAAAAAAACTTTTCAAATTTATTTTTTCATTGTTTTTTCAAATAATTCAAGAAAACCCTGCGCCACTTTCATTGAAATTTTCTTCCCCCATGACAAGTTTTTCCATGGAAATATCCTCCCACGTAACCCCCCCTCAAATCCCCTCCCCCCTAAACAAAAAAATCCCCCTGAAAAGGTCCTTTACACTTCCCAGTAACCAGCCCCGAGGGCCAGAATTGAAGATATCCAGTATTCGTGGGCTGGGAGGGGGAAGAATGCGTAAATAGCACTTATTTGATTTTAGTGCTTGAATAAAACTGCTATAAACCATGAATGTAGCCAGAATTTTTGGATTGGGGGGGAGGGGGAATGAGAAGCGTGCAGACCGACAACTAATTTCAGCCGGAAGAATACGTAAATAGTACTCATTTGATTTTAGTGCTTGTATAAAACTACTATAAACCATGAATGTAGCCATAATTCTGAGATCGTGGGAGGGGGAAGGATAAGAGGCGTGCAGACTGACAACTAATTTTAGCCGGAAGAATATGAAAATAACACGTAATTGATTTTAGTGCTTGAATAAAACTACTATAAACCATGAATGTAGCCAGAATTTTGGGAAGGGGGGGGGGGTATGAGAAGCATACAGACTGATAATTAAGTTTAGGCGGAAGAATACGTAAATGGCTCTTATTTGATTTAATGTGCTTGTATTAAACTGCTAAAGACCATGAGTATGGCCAGGATTCAGGGATCGGAGGGAGGGGGAAGAGAGAAGGGTTCAGACTGTTTTACAGCCATTTTTGAAACATTTGTATTTGCAAACTATGCTCTACCAGCCCAGGGGGCCTGGATTGAATGTAGCCAGGGTTCAGGGCCCGGGGGAGGCTGAAAAGGGTTCAGACTGAATAAATAGTTTAAGCTGGAAGAATGCGTCGATAACACTTATTTTATTTTAGTGTTTGTATGAAACTACAATGTAGCCAGGATTCGGGGGGGGGGGGAGGAGGAACACTGCAGACTGAAAAACAACCACTTTTGAAAGCTTTAGATCTGTAAACTATGCTATTTCAGCCCGGGGGGCCAGGATTGAATGTATCCAGTATGCAGGGCGGGAAGGGGGGCTTAGAAGAATGGAATGAATTATTAGTTTTAGCTGGAAGAGTGTGTCTATAGCACTTATTTGACTTTAGTTCTTCTAAAAAAGAAAAAAAGACCATAGATGTTGCCTGGGCCACAGGGATTGGGGTACAGGAGGAGGAGAAGGGTGCAGACTGACAATCATTTTCGAAACCTTTAGATTTGTAACCACTATCTATGTTCTACCATCCTAATTCTAACAGTTGTGTATCTACTCTAGCGTAAGATATTTAAGTTTTACATTTTATATTCACTATTTTTTTTTTTATGTGTTTGTGATGTTGCATTGGTGGTTTCGCTTTTCGTAATATATATATATATATATAATGTATATTATGTATATTTAGCTGTATAACGAGTTTTCATTTTATATATATGATGTAGAATATTATTTGGTGATCTTTGATCTAGAGGCACTGCACTTTTTTCGTTCAGCAAATGCAAACAGTCGACAAAGATGCACTAATGGAATCCTTTACTTTTAACTCAATTTCTTTGAAGTATGAGGTATATCCTTTTGGTTAGAGTGAGGCGTTGTGTAGGTTTTGTAACTCTACTTCATCTTTTAAATTCAAAATGTTCTCGAAACTTTCATTCCATAAGGCTTCAGTTGAGGATATGGAGCGTAAAGTCATACGAGTAGGAGGTACTGATAGGAGAGTAGTCCCCACTGGCCTCGGCAAGTGCCACCAGTAGATTAAGATGCACCAATGGAGTTCCTCACTTTCTTCCTCATTTCTGTAGAAGAATGAGTTACACCCTTTTGTTCTCAGTGCAATTAAACATAGATTTTGCAATTTCAGTTCATTCTTTTCCAAATCAAGTTTTCTAAAAAATAGGTAAAAAAAATATTAACTTTTAATATTTTCAGACACATTACTATAAAGTTTCTATGTATTGTAAATCAATAAAGAAAACTTAATGTTTAGAGTTATATTTCAATACAGAAACATATAAAAGCTGATTTTGAGACGCAAATTCTTTTTAAGCGGACTTTTTATTCTATATTTTTTAATCAAACAGTTCGTGGTAACGAACTGTAGTAAAGAGCGACCCGGCTCAAAAGTAACCGAAATTCAAAAAAATTGAATTTTGATACCAATAGTTACATCAAAAGAATCGTAATTTAATGCTGATTTTAAATATAAGTTTCATCAAATTCTTAAGAAAATTTACCTCATTTTAGAAAATAGGGAGAAAAACCCCCAAAAAGTCATACAATCTTGACGAAAATCACACCTTCAGATTCAGCGTATTAGAGAACTTTACTGTAGAAGTTTCAGGCTCTTATCTATAAAAATGTTGAATTTCGTTTTTTTTTTGCCAGAAGACAGATCACGGATGCCTGTTTCTTTGTTTTGCTTTTTTTTTTCCCAGGGGTGATCGTATCAACTGAGTTGTCCTAAAATGTCGCGAAGGGCTCATTCTAACGGAAATTAAAAGTTCTAGTGCCCTTTTTAAGTAACCAAAAAAATTGGAAGGCACCTAGGCCCCCTCCACGCTCATTTTTCCCCAAAAGTCACCGATAAAAATTCTGAGATGGGCATTTTATTCACAATTGTCGAAAAACCCAATAACTGTGTCTTACTCCCCCGCAGTCCCCGTGGGAGGGGCTATAATATCGTCGGAATAATTTATGTTTGTTTTAAGTCTTGATCTTGCCCCTTACTTTTAGTTTAAAAAGCTTGTTTTTAATTTAATTAATACAAGAAACGAAGCATTTCAATGGAACGATACGTTAGTTGCAATCTTTGCAACTACATTGGGGGGGGGTGGGGGAGTTGCAAGGGGGAACGCCTTCCAATTTTCATCGCCCTAGCATGTCCAGAAGCACCGAACTCGCCAAATCACTGAACCCCTCCCCTCAACTCCCCCAAAGAGAGCGAATCTAGTACGATTCTGTCAATCACGTATCAAGGACATATGTTTATTCTATCCACCCAGTTTCATCCCGATTCCTCCACTCCAAGTGTTTTTCCAAGATTTCCCCCTCCAACTCCCCCCAATGTCAAAAGATCTGGTCGGGATTTCTAATAAGAGCTCTGAGACATGAATTCCTTCTAAAAATCAAATTTTATTACGATCTGATCATCTATTCGTAAGATATAAATACCCCAATTTTCATGTTTTCCAAGAATTCCGGTTTCCCCCTCCAACTTCCCCAATGTCACAGGATCTGGTCGGAATTCGAAATTAGAACTTTAAAGCACAAGATCCTTCTAAATATCAAATTTCATTAAGATCTGGTCACCCTTTCGTAAATTACAAATGCCTCAATTTTCAAAATTACCCCCCCCCCCCAATTCCACCAAAGAGAGCAGATCCAGTCCAGTTCTGTCAGTCACGTATCTAAGACAGGTTTCTATTCTTCCCATCCAGTTTCATCCTGATCTCACCGCTTTAAGTATTTTCTAAGATTTCCGGTCCCCCCTACTGTCCCCCCCCCCAATAACGCTTGATCCGGTTGAGATTTAAAATAAGATATCTGAGTTACGAGGTCCTTCTAAATATGAAGTTTCATGAAGATCCGATCACTCCTTCGTAAGTTAAAAATACGTAATTTTTTCTTATTTTTCATAATTACCCTCCCCCCTCGCAATTGAGCGGATCCGTTCCAACTATGTAAATCACGTATGCAAGACTTCTGCTTATTTTTCCAACCAAGTTTCATCCCAATCCCTCCAATCTAAGCGTTTTCCATCATTTTAGGTTTCCCCACCCCAAACTATGTCACCAGATCCGGTCAGGATTTAAAATAAGAGCTTTGAGACACGATATCCTTCTGAATATCAAATTTCATGGACATCCAATCTCCCGTTCGTAAGTTAAAAATACCTCATTTTTTCTAATTTTTCAGAATTACCCCCCCCCCAACTACCCCAAAGAGAGCGGATCCGTTCTGGTTCTGTCAATCATGTATCTAGGACTCGTGTTTATTTTTCCACCAAGTTTCATCCCAATCCCTCCACTCTAAGTGTAATCCAAGTTTTAGGTTTCCCCCTCCCAACTCACCCCCCCAATGTCACCAGATCCAGTCGGGTTTAAAATAAGAGCTCTGAGCCACGATATCCTTCTAAATATCAAATTTCATTGATATCCGATCACCCGTTCGTAAGTTAAAAATACCTCATTTTTTTTATTTTTCAGAAATCCCCCCCCCAACTACCTCAAAGAGATCGGATCCGTTCCATTTATGTCAACCATCTATCTAGGACTTGTGTTTATTTTGCCCACCATGTTTCATCCCGATCCCTCCACTCTAAGTGTTTTCCAAGTTTTAGGTTTCCCCCTCCCAACTCCCCGCCCCCGTCACCAGATCCGGTCGGGATCCCGGGATTTAAAACAAGAGCTCTAAGACACGATATCCTTCTAAACATCAAATTTCATTGAGATCCGATCACCCGTTCGTAAGTTGAAAATACCTCATTTTTTCTAATTTTTAAAAATTACTCCCCCCCCAACTACCCCAAAGAGAGCGAATCAGTTCCGATTATGGCAATCATCTATATGGGAATTGCGCTTATTTTTCCCATCAAATTTCATCCCGATCCCTCAACTCTAAGTGTTTTCCAAGATTTTAGGTTCCCCCCTCCAACTCCTCCCCAATGTTATCAGATCCGGTCAGGATTTAAAATATGAGCTCTGAGACACAATATGATTCCAAACATCAAATTTCATTAATATCCAATCACCCGCTCATAAGTTAAAAATACTTCATTTTTTAATTTTTTTCGAATTAACCGCCCCCCCCCCCAGATGATCAAATCGGGAAAACAACTATTTCTAATTTAATCTGGCTCGGTTCCTGATACGCTTGTCAAATTTCATCGTCCTAGCTTACCTGGAAGTGCCTAAAGTAGCAAAACCGGGACTTTAGGTTTCCCCCCTCCAACTCCCCCCAATGTCATCAGATCCGGTCGGGATTTAAAATAAGAGCTCTGAGACACAATATCCTTCCAAACATCAAATTTCATTAAGATCCAATCACCCACAATTTGACTTGATAAAGTCGTTTTCCCAGATTCGACCTTCTGGGGGGCAAAAGGGAGAGGAAAAATTAGAAAAAATTAGGTATTTATAACTTACGAGTGGGTGATCGGATATCTTAATGAATTTTGATATTTAGAAGGATTTTGTGACTCAGAGCTCTTATTTTAAATCTTGACCGGCGTTAAGCCTCTTATTTTCCTTTTTAAATCAATCTATTGATTCATAGAATTTTGTTAGAGCTCATACCATATGATCTCTTGGCTCTTAGCTCTTCTCGCCTCGTCACAAGTGCCATATGAGCTCTTAGCTCTTTGCCACAAATTTTTGCGGATAAACATAAAAAAAGTATATTAAAAAATTTTATGCGCTTTTAAAAGTTTTTTGTCCCCCCACCCCCGAGAAATGACCACCACCTCCCCGAACAAAAGTTCTGGTTACGGCCCTGATCATCATTTTCCCTTGGGAAAAGTAATAAGTGCTTATTCTAGCAGTATTAATATATTTTTCTTGATTAAAATATATGCGTCAACTAAGTTGTATTTCAATAAGCATTGAAGCGCTATAGTGTCATCAAAAATGAAGAATACTTGGTGAAAAAGCCCGCACTTTCAAATAAATTTATGCACATTTCCCTTTTTTTCGAGTTCTTCACCCCACTGCACGGATCGACTATAATTTTTGCGAGAGCTAGTCTGGCTTCAAAATCTCACAGCTGATAATTTTAAAAAACCTCTCCATTAGCTTATTGTTATTCAGTAACCTGACTTTAGCTAGATTATACTACACGTGATATATTATACGATATTTGTAAGATTTCTCATTAATAAACGAAATAATTTTTGCAAGATTTGAACAAAAACACATTTTTGAATTCATACTGAATAAATTAAAGAAAATGGTCTTTATGTGTCGTATCCATACCCAGGGTCGTATCCAGGATTTTGTTTTCGGGAAGTATGTAAAAAGAGACTTTCTGGAAGGGAAGGGAGTTAAAAAACACATAAAAAATTGTTAATATTCACTTTTGTTACGTTACGAGTCGGACATTTTTTTTTTTTTGGGGGGGGGGTCAAACTCCATAACCCTCAAGGAAATGGCCTTACCCATACCAACCATTCTTCCCAACTTCTTTACCTACATGAAATTTTTATTAGTTAATATAAGATTAACCCATTCCTTCCTATTATACCATCGAGAAAATAAGTTTTTAACTTTCCTATTGTTTGCAGGGGTTTGAAAATCTTATCTGTAATTAGAAGTTATTCTGGCTTAGAAATTCTAAAACTAACGTAATTTTTTTATTTTTCAATTGCCTCATTATCATTCAGTGCCCCACATAAAATTTTCGCTATTTAATATAAGATTAGCCCATTCCTCCCTATTATACCGTCCAGGAAATAAGTTTTTAACTTCCCTATTGCTTCGAGGAGTTTGAAAATCTGATCTATAATCGGAAGTTATTCTGGCTTAGAAATTCTTAAACAAGCGTAATTTTATTCTTTTTAATTGCCTCATTATCATTCAGTGACCTGATTTTAACTTGTCAATCTGTGTATGTAAGGGTATATTTCAGTACTATTGAACTCTTCAGTATCATTTTGATGGTTACAATTAAATGTTCCAACATATCTTTTAAAAATGAAACATCTGAAAACTAAAGCAAAATGTTCATTAATACTTTTGAAAGTGTAAGAATTGGGAAGTACGGTGTAAATGTTGAGAATGTAGAAAAGGTACCCTGACAGAAGAAGAAAGCACTTTGAAAATTCGACCGACCTGCTCTCTGCTCTATTTGAAGGTAAACATGGATTAAGAATAAGTGGGATTAATCACCAGTGCCACATGATAATTTTTCAAGGGGGAGGGGCAGAAGCTTTGTTTTACCAAGATGTCAATTTTTCCATTTTGTGTAAAAAAGAGATAAACTTCCAATTTAAAAGCTTCTTGCTATCTTGGAAATTAGTGGAGCTAGTGAATTGCTTTTCTCTTTGCCAACTCAAATTTTACGTTTGAAAATGTTCTGGATGATTGTCCGGGATAAATTTTCACCAGGACTGAATAGTCTAGAGAATAAATTCATGGAGAGGAGGGATTTTTCCGAGGAGGTGTAGCCAGACTTTCTGGTATCAAACAGTTCGTGGTAACGAACTGTAGTAAGGAGCGACCCGGCTCAATAGTAAACGAAACTCTAAATAATAGAATTTTGATGCTAAAATATACATCAAAAGAATCAGATTTTCATGCTGATTTTAAATATATAAGTTTCATCAAATTTGGTCATTGTCAACAAAAGTTACAAGCCTGAGAAAATTTGTATTATTTTAGAAAATAGGGGGAAACACCCCCTAAAAGTCACACAATCTTAACGAAAATCACACCATCGCATTCGGCGTATAATCAAACATGCATTAATTCAAAAACGTTCAGAAATTACATAAGAAAACTAGGTTTTCTAACTGAAAGTAAGGAGCGACATTAAAACTTAAAACGAACAGAAACTACTCCGTATATGAAATGGGTTGTCCCCTCCACAATCCTTCGCTCTTTACGCTAAAGTTTGACTCTTTACCACAATTCTGCTTTTTAAAATAATTAAAATCTTAAGCATAGAGCGAGGGATTGTGGAGGGGACAACCCATTTCATATACGGAGTAGTTTCTGTTCGTTTTAAGTTTTAATGTCGCTCCTTACTTTCAGTTAGAAACCCTAGTTTTCTTATGTAATTATATAAAAAACGATCCAAAATTAAATAAAAACAAGTCTTTTCAACTGAAAGTAAGGAGCAGTATCAATAATTAAATCGAACAGAAATTATTACGTATATTAGGGGGGTTGCTCTTCCTCAACACCTCGCTCTTTACGCTAAAGTTTGAATTCTGTCTCAATTCTTTACGAACAGTAAGAAGTTTTTTTAAGCACTAAAATACTTAAGTGCAAAGAGCGAGGTGTTTAGGAAGAGCACCCTTCCCCCCCACATATATGTATTTCTGTTCGTTTTAAGTTTTAATGCCACTCCTTATTTTCAGTTGCTAAAACTTGTTTTTTAATTTAATTATAATTAAGTCCGTAGTGAATGTCTCATTCACCAAGGATGTCGCCCGCTCAATAAGTTTTATTTACCTAATAGCTAAGTGTGGTAAAAGTGCGTAATACTTGGTGATACAAGCAGCGGTTCGAAATATATACTAGGTGGGGGGGGGACCCTTAGAATGATCTGCAACCATTCTCTTGAATGCTTTTCAAGTTGTCTCTACTTATATGCACGTGCCAGGTGGAGGATAACGTAACGTGTGGCCGAACAAGCAGGGCTCTGAAGCCTATACCAGGCGGAGGGGAGTGAAAGTCCCCAAAGATTTCTTCAACCATTATCTTGACTGCTTTACATGTATTCGTTGTTTCCTATCCAGCCTTAGTGGATTTTTGGGCCATATACTCCTCAATGTTTATAGGTTCTTGCGATAAATCTACGTTGCCTAAAACAATACAAATTCCTCCAGTTTGCAATCTAAAAACTGTTAATAGGTGTTACCTTTTTGTAGAAGCTTGTATTAGATTGGGCCGAGTGGTTATCACGCACTTGAAGTCCATTTTCGTGGAAACAAGGGTTCGAGTCTTGGTGTCTGGCTATTTGGTTTGAAACGGGAATCAGTGGTGCGACACTGTAAGCTCAATCAGAGTCAACCCAGCTCTAACTGGGTACACGGAGAAATCTGGGGAAGGTAAACAGGAAGGGCGTACCAAAGCACAGAATGGCTGGCCCACAACCTCCATTGCCCCTGAAGGGGTGAACACTACAGGCTGTTCACTAGTAGTCATTTTCTTTAAGGGATTAAGAGAGCTTACTTTCCATGGAAACAAGCCACTATTTCACAAAATTTGTATTCAAAAGTTGTTAAGTTTCAGTTCGTGTTTGGTGGACGGGAAGATGTAAAACTGCAGTTTTTACTGTAAAAAACGCAGTTTCTGCTATAAAAAGGCAGTTTTGCCGATTTTCAGATTTCAAGAGTCAGCAAATGTTTGCCCAACTTGGTTCTTCGAAAATAATCCTCCCTTGTTTTTCAGACGCTATGTTAAAGGATTCTAAAAAACAGAAAAAAAATTGCAGCAATGGTGTTCCTACGCCGTCGGGTGGCACTCAGCCTCATATCAAATCCGAATGTCCAACCCCTGATCCGTTAGCGGCTAATGCTGGAACTACTGTGCCGTCCGTAACAGTGAAAGACGAACCCAGTACACCAAACGGTGGTGAATCAATGAATAACTGTGAACATAGTGGTAGTAATAATTGTGCAACCCTTGGTGGTCAAAGTGGTAATACGTCTAGTGGCCCTCAGCCTACAAGTGGTCCTGATATTAAGCCTAATGTGTGTGGACCTGGTGGTGGAATGAATCCAATGATGGGACCAAATAATGTTGGAAGTAATCCTATGGATAATTTTTTGAATGATCCCCCAATGGACAGTAAGTTATTATTTGTACTTTTTATTTTAAGTTATTGCTAAATTATTTTTTAAGCTAATTAATTATTGCTAATTAATTGCCTATTAATTATTGCTATTATAATTAATTATATTATTATTAATATTATTATTTATTATTATTATAAACAATGATAATATATATTATTATTATTTACAATAATTTATAATAAATATATTTTATTTTTAATTAATTAATATATATTAATTTTATATTAATTAATATTGTTTAACAATGTTGGATACATGTGTTTCCCACTTAAGATCATTAGAAATTGTGACACCAAGAAGCTTAACATTTTTCACTAGCATTTCGCTTGGGATCGGATCGCAAAAAGCAGGAGTAGATTTCAAGAAGTTGATTGTCATTATTTGTGATTTAGTGGGATTTACTGTCATATTTAGATTCTTGGATTCATCCGAACATTGGGTTAGGATTTCAACGGGGTCACTTTTAATATTCCTATGACATACTTCAAGGATCGACAAGTCATCAACATATTTCCATCTTTGGGGGAATTCCTTGCCAATTTCGTTAATCATGACAAGAAATAATAGTGGTCCCAATAAGGTTCCTTGAGGTATTCCACAGTACCTAGGGAGGGGGTTAGAGAAGGTATTTTTGTATTTTACAACTTGTGATCTGTCTGAAAGGAACGATATAACAATATTTACTAAGAGTGGGTCAATGTCAAAGTTATCATGTAGTAAACGAATTAGGATAGTGTGGTCAACTAAGTCAAACGCTTTTTGGAGATCAACTAAAACCAGGTTTAGCCAAACATTTGGTTTCTCTAGTTGACTTACGATCGTGTGAATCAAGTGTACAAGGTAATGGGTGGTGGAGGTTTTTCTTAAATTACCAAACTGTCGGATGTCAATGCGTGGTATAATTTTAATTTTAAGCCAGTCACAAAGGAACCCTTCGTAAAGCTTAGAAAAAACTGGAGTGAGTGTCATAGGACGCATGTTGGTTATAGTCAGACTGGAAGATTTCTTTGGGATGGGTGTTATAAAACCTAGTTTCCAGCAACTTGGGAATTTACCAGATTTTGTAATTTGGTTAAAAATATCAGATAAAGGTCCAGCTGTCTGAAAAGGCTTTAATCAAGTTAATTGGGATGTCTAATGGGCAAGTACTTGATTTTTTGAGCTTTCGGATTTTATTTATAACATCAGAGGGAGAAATTTGGGGGAAAGAGGTGGAGGGAGGAATAGTTTGACCTGAGCCAGTGAAAGGGGGGAGACTTTGTACTATGGACGCAAGATGCAGGTTCAAATCGTTGGCTATCTTGTAAGGGGGCTCAGGGAGATGAAAATTAACTTTAACAGGGTTTTTTCCGCAAATCTCTTTAATTTTCCTGTACCATTGTTTGGGTTTGTTAGAATACAAATCCTTAACCTTACTATTGTAATACCCAGAAGCTGCCTTTCTCAATTTTCTCTTCAGGAACTTTCTTAGATCATTAGCCTGTGTGATATGTCCTTGCTTGAACAAATTAATATTTTTCCTTATTAGTTTTTTAAAAGTCGCAGTAATGTAGGGTTTATCGGTAGAGTATATTTTAATTTTTTTTCATCGGAAAATGGGCTTCATAATTATTCCTCAATAAATTTTGGAGGGACAAAGCCTTGAAGTCGACATCATTTGTTTGGTACACAGGGGGCCGATTTTCACTAGTGATCCAAGAGCCAAAATTGTAGAGTCCTGAGTCAACTAGAGGTCTAAAGACGGTTTCAGTAATAGTAAAGGAATGTTTAACTGTAGCTAGTGGAGATAGGAGTAGGCTAAAGTGGTAACTACCTCCAAGAGGGGGAAGAATAGTGACGGGTCGTAGAAATTTGACATATTGGTGCATATTAAATCAAGAGTAGAATTGCCTTTGGTAGTAGGGACTTTTACAATTTGTTTTAGACTAAAAGTATTACATGTAGACTCAAGTTTTAATTCATTTGCATCACCTAAGAGGAAAATTCCAGCATTTGGGTATTTAGATAGTACATAGTCGGCACTGCCATGCAATTTTTCAATAAAATTAATTTTTTCAGCCGCTCTCTGCCCAGGAGAGTAGTAAAAAAACACAGGACAATCAAATTGAAAGGACGTGGTAAGACTTTAGGTCGAACACAAACCCACAAAATTTCATCAAAGGGAGTGAAACAAGGAACCAATATTTCTGAAGGATAAAAATCATTACGGACAAAGAAAAGAATTCCACCCCCTTTCTTACCCAGAGGGTGGGTTTCGGGCCTGAGTTTAATAAACTGGGTGAAATTATTCATTTTTAACATGTGTGTATTTTGACCGTGTACTTTAGTAATAGCAATTATGTCTGATCTATATATTTTAGAAAAGGAGTCTAATTCATTAAGTTTGTCAAAATTAAGACTTTCACCGTTGCTTAACAAAAGTGTGGGAAATTTAAAACGACCTGCAAAGGTACCATTTTTACACTTAACTTTATTTAAATTACAAATGGGTACAGGGGGCATGGTGGGATTCTTAGCAGGGGCCAGATTAATGTAGTCAGAACAGGGGACCAAGGGAGCACATTTGACTTTTATGGGATGACTATTAGGGTCAACATCGAAAGATGAATTATTAGAGTAAGAAAAGGACTTATCTTGGGGATTTGGGGATGGGGGGACGGGCAATGATATGGATGAAGCACGAGGAGTACAATTAGGATTCATTATAAGAAAATTAAAAAGTCTCAGACCTGAGTCACGTTGACAGGGTAGGCACGAGGGATAAAACGAATGGACTGGGGGTGGGGTTTCGTAAAGTGCTGGGAAAGGGGGCCTGGTTGGGAATAGTGATTCATGTCCGTCAAGAAATTGCTGGTTTGTGGCAGAGTAGGGAGGGTATAGGGCAGCATACTGTGAGGGGGGAGGATGGAAAAGGAGGGAGGATGGGGTCGTGAGTGCCTTCGACGCTGGCCTAAAAAGGGTGGGGCCTCCCTCCGAAATCCATACCTGTTTTTTGTCAAATTCTTAGAACTGACATCGTACACATGGGAAGGTATAACTTGTGGCTTAGAGAATAACCTACTAAACGACTTTGGTATAAAAACATGATACTTGTCACAACCGAAACAACGACCCGACGTAAAAACAGAACAAATTGAAACATGGTCAAACGAGCACGAACTTTTATTGCAAGAACCCGTCAGAAAATATTTGCAAATATGGAGCCGATTACATCTTTTTCAGTGGTTACATTTTGCACGTAAAAAATCCTTGCAAACTGATTTCGTTGATTCCTTATTTTCAATTACACGTTGATCACCATTTTTTTTCCAGGCAATTCTTCCGTTTCCTTCACTTTCATATGCCACAAGTTTCTCATAAGCAATTTCAATATCTGCATCGGATTTCGTAGTAACCTTATTAGTCTTTAAAACAAAGGTGTCATTATCCTCTTTCAAATTCAGCATACAACCGGAAGCCGTTAAGTTATTCCTGTATTCGGGAGCCTGATCCTCTACCATACTAATAGAGGATTTGTCAGTGGGATTACGTTCATGAATGATTGATTTCATTTTAACATTGTTAACTTGACTGTTCCGGTCAATGTAATTGCTAATCACCTGGTAAGTCACTGGTTCAAACGCCCTTGACCTCTCAAATGAATTAACGAAGGGTAATATAGCATTTTCTGAATTTTTTATTTTCACTTGATTGACTTCATTATTCTTTATTATATCACTGTTTTGAGTTACAGATAGGGGTTCAGAAATTACGGTCGAAATGTAGCTTAATAACTCTTCTAGTCTGTCTTTTAATGGTTTAAGAATATCAAGATTTGTCTGGCAAGCAAAATCTTTAACACAGGGCTTTGGATACGTTAAATTTTCTCTGGTAACATATGAGTAAGGTTCGGTCTGAACCGATACCTCGCGTGAGCAGGTGCGTAATTTTCCAATGGTGGTGTTCAGAGTATAGGATGGGTCGACGGAAGAAAAGGTCTGGCACTTAGTCTGACAAGAAACTTCAAGAGGGGGGGACGTCACTTCGTGTTGTAAATAGGGAGAGGCTAGAGTCAACTTCTGCGAAGGGGGGAGCACCGGCAATTTGAGCTCTTTTAAGATATTAAGCATCATAGCTCTTGAATTTGGAGAACGAGGGGTGCGAGGTGAAGGAAAAACAGGTGAATTTAAAGGATTTACCTTATTGATTGGCATTTTCTTAGAGGAGCAGTCAGGACAACACCAGCTCTCACTCCAATTAGCTGTATCAATTCTGGCACATTTATCAGCTCCTGCGTGAAACGAGCAATTGCACCCTCCACACTTCACAGAGTTTGAAAAGACTCTAAGCTTACATTCGGGACAAATTAGTCTTTGTCTGACCATTGTTTCTTAAGAGGTCAATGGTCTGGCTGAAAAAACTTGGCTCAACAGTTAACAACACTAGATGACACTAACAACACTAAAGACTTTCTAAGAATACTGAGAAGAATCTTGAGAAAAAGACTCTATATATATCCTGGTATGGTAAATGTCGATTGGGATAAGATAAGATAAGGAGTGATCGGATTTTAATGAAACTTGATATTTAGAAAGATCTTATGTTTCAGATGCTCCATTCTCAGTTCGAATCGGATCTGGGGACATAGGGGGTAATATGCATCTTTGTATGTATCCTTAATATGTATCCTCTGAAGGTACCCATTCAAACCTCTATGGGGACGGGAGGCAGACTCTTAAGTCTTATCATCCAAAATATGTAAAAGAATAGGTTTTGGAATCTCAATTAGTAATGGCTTTGAAAGGGCCAGCAAGTGTCTTAGGTTTGTCTTTTTGGGCTTTGACCTTCCAAGCAATACGGGGTTAGGGGCCCCTAAATTCATTTCATTAGGATGTCGAACTTTTTAGCAGTAAATGTGTATCTTGAGGCTATGGGTTTTTAGAGCCTAGACTCGATTCAACACCTATGAGTAGGAGGGAACGAGGGACTTTCAAATTCTTCTCCTTATTACATTTACCAAAAGAGACTTAAGATTCCAACAAAACCCAGCGAGAACTAAGACCTAGACTCTTGGTCTTAGACTCTTAGTTAGGCCTTTTATCGGTCTGTAACCTATACGATCTATATGGAACGGGGTGCATCAAAATTTGTATTCTGACTAATTAGTAGATAGACTGTTAGGATTTATTAAAAAAAAAACCTGTTGTCAGCTTAAGCCCGTGATCGATCGAACCTCTGAGGTTGGCTACATTCTTGTCAACTGCACCTACTTTAAGATCTCAGTCACATTTCGTAGGGATTAGCGTCTATGAATTCTGTTACCCCTTTAGAGGGGTCAAACCCATTCCGATATGCATTGCCTGTTTTGCTGTTTCGTAGCTGTGACTCAGGAGAGCAGTTGCTCCAGCACATTACGATGCCTTGTCACCGGAGGTCTTGATTTCTGTTCCATTTGGAATAGTGAAATTTGATATTTTATTGTTCAGAAAATAATAATCGGAAATACAAGCTGATAGCCTTTAGCTTAAAGTCGATTATTCCACATTTCCTTTTTATACTTCCGGTATTTATTGCTGTAATATTTGAGGTACCCGCTTTTGTAACGCTCTGTTAGTTCTATTGTACAAATATCCTGCTGAATTAGAAGTATTTGGATATTTTGCAAAAACAACGTATTTGCTAAGGTATGCTTACTAATCTTTGTGAAATTAAATTGTTTCCTCTCCTCATGTATTTGTGTTGAAGAAATACTACCCTTGGAATTTTTTTTTGAAAAATTTATCTTCAAAGTGTAAACAATTTGGCTTGAAAAATACGCTTTGCTGGCATTGGGTACACTTTCCTCAAATAATCTGTTGGTCCCTATGCTCAGATACATTTTTGCCCATCTGTGTGCCTGCTATCGGGGTAAGGGGGCCCCAACATTACCCTTGGAGAAATTTGAAGATTTTGAACAAAAATGAAGTTTTCGAAGTGATTAGATCCCACTTGGAGCAATTATCTGATCCCCCTCCCTCAAGGCTCGGATATGTGAGTACCTAAGCTTATGATCATAGCCACATCTTCCATATTAAAATGATTAAATAAAATAAATACACTAAAACCGTATGTATTAATTTAAAATTTGATGCTAGTCGTGGTTTAAAGCTTCTTACCAAATCGGTGCCAAAATTGAATTTGACTGTCAGCCCCTTCTCCACAAAAAAATCTATCCTGTATTGGTGTTGCTGTTTATTATCCTTTCCCTGTTGTTTCAGTGATTTCTACGTATTAGCTCAACGCTCGACTAGACGACCATTTATCTAAATTTCAGTTTTATGGGTTAACATCTATGGGGAGAGCGAAGAAATAAACAATCGACAGCTTTTAGGGACAACTACTTGTTATGATTAGTAATTCCAGGTCAAATAGGTTCAAATTTAATCGGACTATGATATATCTTGTCTGCCGCTAACTAACCCTTATGTTTATGAAATAATCTTGCGGTGACTGAAATTTGTAAGTCAAATATTATGGGATCGCTAGTAGTTTTATTGTTGAGAGGGTTCCAAATAGAGTTCGCATAACTCATGTGTTTATTCTATAACTTACTACTTCTTAGCGTTTTTATGACTAAATATGGCTGAACTATTATAAAAAAAGATTGAATATGGCTCAAATATATGTATCTATAAAGCTTTTTATAGGCAAACTCTGAGGGGCAGGGAAAAGCCCCCTACCCACAAATGCATATCATCTGAATAAAAACCGAAAAGATTGGTCATATCTCAACCAACTTCGTCAGGAACAATAGTTATTCTATTAGTGACACCTTTTCAGAGTCTGGATTCATTTAACCACTGCGGTGAGAAGCAACGAAGGTCCTTCAGTTCGGTTCCCTAACATCTCTACAAGAAAAGAACGTCGAATCCAAGCCAAACTATTGGAAGTAAGAGCTAGGCTCATGTTTGCCTTTTTGATGTCTGCACATGATCCAATACATGGAGAAGTGAGGGTGAAGTAGTCAACGTCTCCTTTTATTAGCCAAATTACTAGGCGGACTGGTGGAGTTCATTCAACAAAACCTCATCATCAGCTTCGGGTGTAATGTTGTGTGGCTATGCTAGATGAGACTTATGTGAGAGAAGGGCCCCTACTTCCATAAGAGTGGCCTTTTGGATGTCAATTAACTAGACTTAACAGATAGGACCCTTTTTTAAAATAGGATTTTGGGGCGTACTTTTAGTGTGTAACTGCGGAACATTAAGGAGCTTTCGTTAAGTATTAGAATTAGTTCGTCAGTTGCTAAGAGTTAATTGTTAATACTAAGAAATTCAGAATCTTCCTTCAGAAAGTTCGTTTTATTTGTTTGTCTCTTAAGTATTTCAGTGAAGGGGATTGCAACGCCTCTGACTTTTGACATAGTAAGGTGAACATGATTTGTTATCGCAATTGATTCTATCCGAATAATTCTTAAGGGTGAAAAATGGACCCAGTTACTTTTTCTACGTTATACCTATGCCCCAGATAAAACGCACCATGTACTTGGGGGAAATTAGTCAGTGTTATGGCTATTATACCATTTGTTATCTCTGTAAAATTGAGTTCGATTTACCGTCGACCCGCAAATAATCTGCACAGAACTAGTAATCAATGTGCGTGTAACAGAACCCATTTGTTGTCCCTCACCCCGGTAGAAATTCTTTGGTACATGCCTGAGCTACAATTACTAGATTTATTGGATAAATAGTTTATATTTGTTGTTCATTTTTATAGATGAACGCCATTCCGTGACCTAGTAAGGTCTCTGAGACTGAGGGCTATAAAAAAACCCTATTGTTCTCAGAATTTTTACTCTGGCATCTCGATCCTTTTTGGGCCGAAAGCTGCTGTTTTGAAATTCTTAATGCTGTAAATTGGTACTTCACGCGATATATCTCTTTTTATTTTGCATACAAGCTTTATTTGAGTGAGACATCTTTTTAAAACCTACGAATACTTGTTGAGTAAGATTACCCTGGAAAAAATAATCAACAAAACATGTATGTGTACCAATCTTTTGAAGAAACATGAAATTACGTAGTTGCTCAGATAGGGTTTAGCTTTAGGGTTCTCTTACATACTAAATTTCACTTCAAAAGGTTCACAACTAGTATATGCAATTAAACGGTGTTGTTATGTACTAATTTATTCCTTAGACTTATTATGCGAGTTTTTGTTTTTGAACAATTTTACGCTTTTGATTCCAAGCTGCTTTACCTTCTTTTTAATTTGTTGGACTATTTCTTCTTTTTTTTTACTATTGCTGTTTCTCTTTTTTTTAGAATAAATATCATACCTTATTTTAACTTTTTTCAATCTTTTTAATGAACAAGTTTCAAAATTTAAAATTTAAATTTTCTCAGAAAATTTGGCGTCAAAGGCAGAGTTTGCTACCAAGCTACTTTCTGAAAATGAAGCTGTAAGCAGCGAACCTACTACAAGTACTGAAAATACTCGAACAAGAAGAGGACACCAAGCGTCTATAGTAAGTTACTTATACCCTACTCCAAGGACGTATCCACTATTTTTTTTTCAGGGGTGTTTTCACAGAAAAAAAACTTCAAAAGTGCATCAAATATTTGTTTATAGTTATTTTGTTACATTTTTACGAGTTGGATAAAATTTTTGGGACGGAGTTGTTCAAACCCCATAATACCCTTACCCCCTGGATACGACCGTACCTTACTCCTTATATTAATAAAATTAGTTTCAGTTTGTTACATTTTATGGTGAAATCCCTTTAAAAATATATAAATTTTTAATTTCGCCTAGCTTGTTAATTTGATTAGAAATAATGTGATACTAACTTGTCAAACAGAAAAGTACATAGGAGTTTGTTTTCAAGGGGGCCTAATAATACTACTACTATTACTAACAACTGACCGCAGCACCAAGCCACCTGAGGCCAACACAGCTACGTATATTTCTCCTCCAATCCAGTCTATTTAAAGCCCCCCTTCTTACATCCTTCCAGGAAGTTCCCATTTCCTTTAAATCTTTCCTTATGACATCCTCCAACCCCAGACGAGGACTAACTGCTTTCTGTTTAGCCATAGACGGTTGGCCGAAAAGGACAATCTTCGGCATTCTGTCATACTTCATCCGCAGAACGGGCCCTAGCCATCTCAACCTTTATTTCCTTATAGCCCTAGAAAGTGGGATCGAACCGCATTTTTCGTAAAGCCTACTGTTTGAGATACGGTCAGTCAGCCGGGTACCCACAACAATCTGTAGGCAATTTCTCTAGAAGACATCTAGTAAATCTTCATCTGCTTTTCGGAGCACTTATGCTTCAGAGCCATATTTGACCACTGTCATCATTGTAGCTTCCAATATTCTAATCTTGGTTTGCAGACTTATCTTCCTATTATTCTAAACTTTTTTATTTTTAACTGTGAAAATACACCCTAAGCCTTGGCTATTCTACTTTTAACATCTTCACTGCTCCCACCGTCTTTACTAACAATACTGCTAAGGTAAGTGAAGCTGCCCACTTGATCAATCTTTTTGTTACCCAACATCACCTTTTCTTCTCAAAATTAATTTTCAAACCTATTCTAGCACTCTGAACTCGCAAAACCACTTAAAGTTCGTTCATTTTGCTTATTCTTTCATCTAGGAAGCTTAAGTCATCAGCATAATCTAAGTCCAGAAAAGTTTTTCTCCCCATTTGATTCTGTGGTCTCCATTGCCTTTCCAGTGCTCGTTAAGAGAAAGTCCATCAAAATGATCCATATAAAGGGGGCTAGAACACAACCATATTTGATTCAATACAAAACCAGTTGCTAACTTCATTTCCTACCTTAACCGCAGCAGTATTATTCTCGTACATAGCACTAATCACTTTAGTGTATTTGTCTGGTTTAGCATACAAGAATAAAAGCTTTTCAAAAGCTCTTCTATCGACAGAAATGAACGCTTGCTCATAATATATAGAATGTGCTTTTGAATTTTGATACGGCTTTCGTTTAATGAACCATTGTTGTAGGATAATGAAACTAAAAGGTAAAAAAATAAAATAATAGAGAATAGTTATACCAGTTGCTACATAAAACAGAACAAGTGAAGTTTTGTCATAATGATTGTCAGTGTTATAAAGAATAATCCTCTTTTTAAAACTTCCTAGTTTATATGAAAAGCCCAACTCGAACATTCGGTTATTCATATTTGTGTCAAATGGAGATAACTGCGGTTTTGAACCGCTTTTGTTAAATTCAAATACTTTTCGAAACTATCAAGCGCAAACTTCAGGCACTCTTAAACTGTTCCAACCTGTTAATTGGACTTTAAATTAAGAAGGATATTAGGAATTAACCTTTTACACGCAGTTGTTTATGGTCAAAAGTAATAATGATTTTATATTAGCTTTCATAGGTTGATGTAGCTTTGGTTTAATAAATCGGGATAAGAAAATGATTCTATTAAATTTCAAATTCTGTTTAATTATAAATATTATTTTTATCATATTATTTTATTATTAAATATTACATCATTATTCTTCATGATTATATTTTTAGATCATACTATTTTAAACTATTTTAAACTAATAAACTATTATTCTACTGTTATTATTTAACGTATTATTGTTATTATACAGTATATTATTTGATATTATACCCGTTTTGTTATTGTATATTATAATATATTATATTCGTTTTAAAACAAATACATTAGATTTATATAGTTGTAGAATTTGAAATAAGATTTTAATTTTATTAAAATTTTTGGAATTAAATAAGGCGGTTAATGAAAAAAGAAATTGGCTAAAAAAGAAAACCACTTATGGATTTCTGGCGAACTAACACACTTTTAAGGAAGAAAGAGAAGTTTTGTGACTTAGATTTTTTGACGGTGTATGTAGGGTGATGATTTTTCTTCTATGAAAAAGAAAAACTTGCCTTAAAAAGGTGCTTGCTTAAATTAAAAGCCACACTCAAAAAGCTGATTAAATATATGGATGTTAAAGAGCATAAACTATAGTTTGGGCCTTAGTGGCCAACCTTAGATGCTTCGCCAACCTGGAGAACGCAAAACGCTTCAAGTTCAACTGGGGTTTGTCAAAATATTATCCAAGAAAAATTTATTTAGTTTTATATACTATTATCAAATTTATATTATGTTATGCCGTCTTTACATCATATGTAGATACGTTATGAAATTCATATATGTTATCAAATTTACAGTTTTATATGTTATTTATCATTTTGTTGTTTGTATTATTATCATTATTTAGATAATTACTATTTTTTTTAATGAATTTTAATACTTTTTAGAAATAAATCTTGTTTTTAGGTTAGTCAAGTATTTTGGTTATGTCAGGGTCACAGTGGCAAGAAAATTAATGCCGTCTGGCTGATGCCTCAAAGAATGTAAAATATGTTTTTTCGATTGGCTTCTGAATCACTCATTTTTTTTCCTTTGTAGGTGGCTTCAAATAAAATAAAGAATACTCTACAATTCGAAAAATCAACAGCAAAGTTAAGGAGAAGGAATGATGCTAGCCAAGTTGGAAATATTGCTGAAGCTTTAAGTGAGTGCCTTTTTAGAATCCAGGATATAAATGTTTTTTCTACCCCCTCCTCCACTCAAAAACAGAAATGTTTTTTTTTACTTCTTTAAGGGAACTTGGTATCAGCTGGGAAAGATGGAAATGTATGACCAGAATGAGTATGATCGTGCTCGTAAAGTTGGAAATGTAGTTGAGGTTTTGATTGAGTGTCTCTGTGGGAACTTTTATATTTATATATTTTTTAGGGGTTAGCTCTTCTTCTGTTCGGAGATCTCTTTGAAGATCCTCAATTTTTTTGTACTTTTGTGAAATTTATTCCTCAAATGGAATTGCGAATGTCTGTTATTAGCAATGTTTTTTTTTCCGACAATTAAATTTGTCGTTGAATAAGTATACTATTCGGGCATCCAAATAAATCTTTGAGAGGGAGAGGGTGGGTGGGGCAGTGCTTGTTCTCGCATCTCTTGTGGCTGGGGCAAAATTTTGATTAGTGCAGACTAAATTTTGACAGAATTTTCATTTTATTAACAAAGTATTTTAAATTTATTAATTGATTAATAATTTTTTGTATTGTTTAACTTATTTAAATTACTATTAATTACTCTAATTAATTATCATTTTTTATTTATTTTCATTTTACTAAATAAGTAGTAATGTATTAATCATTTCGATTTATGAACTGTGCCGTCTACAAAATATACAAAAAAGGACTACGTTATTGTAACCGTTACATGATTGATTTTAAGTTTTGTGTACCTAAAATTTCTGCACCAGGGACAAGTGCCCCCTCTTTCCCTCCCCAAAAACCGCCTCTGGACAGAGGTAGGGAGGAAGAGGGGCATGGGAAGGGCGAGGCCATAAGAGTTTTATGCAAGAAGAAGATAAAAGAAAATAATTTAATTAACTGTTTTTGTTTCTGATTACTTGTCTCCCTCTTTGATTTTTGCCCTTCTTTTTCTTATTTCTCTCTGAATTACAGTAATTACTGACTGAAAAATACATACAGCAGTTTTTTAAGATAAATTTACTTTTAGATGGTACAATTAACTTAGATGAACCCTCATGGAAAACACGAAAAAGAAGGAAAAGAAGGAAAAAATTTCCTTGTGTTAAATATCTTCGTGTTTCATCAGAAGAAGAAGAGAATACAAACGAAATAAAGGAAGACATTTCAACGGGACCGGGTAAGTTTCTTTGTTAAGTTTTCTGCTTTGAAGCAAGAGTTGTTAACTCATACCCTTTGGCAGGGCCGTGCCCGGGATTTATTTCGGGGAGGGGGTAAAAAAACAACAAAAATTTGATTATCTTCATTTTTATACGGATACCGATAAGTGAAGTCGAGACATCAATTTTCGGGATGAAAGTGATGCGACTGCTGAAATTTAGTAGTTCGAGTCTTTTCTGCTTGATAAAAAAAATACTTTAAAAAATGCTATAAAAAGTGGAAAAAAAACAGGGCACATTTGCACTTTCCCCAAGCTCTTTTAAAATTTGCCTCATGTAACGCACCAACTTTTAGACTACCAAAGGTTAAACGTACAACATAATGTTTAGATTGCAAGGTTGATTAAATCTTTAAATTTCCTGAGTTTCACTTTATTACAATCTTTACACTTGGGGGAGGGGGGGGGGGCAAAAATTTATTGTTCAAAATCTTTGGGGCAATGTTTGCTTTTTCAAGGAACAGTACAAAAACATCTTAAGGTTCAGTAGGGGGGGGGGGATCCGGAAAGGCCCTTTTCTTTTTTTCTTATGGCTACTGCTTATATTTAGACATTTTGCGACATTTTAGGCTACGTGAGGATCTTTGCGTAGTTGGTAGTTTGATGATTGACAGCCGTTCTATTGCTACCGCTACTAACAACTCACTGCGGTACCGAGTCGCCTGAGGCCAACACAGATACGCACGCTACTCCCCCTTCCCAACCTATTCAAGGCTTCCCTCTTTTCAACCCTCCCAGGTAGTTCCTTCTTTATGATATCCTCCCACCCCAAGCGCAGGCGACTCACTTTCTGTTTAACCCTAGACGGTTGGCCGAAAAAGACAATCTTCGGCAATCTGTCATCCTTCATCCGCAAAACGTGACCTAGCCATCTCAACCTTTCATTATAGCCCTAGAAAGTAGGATTGAACCACAATTTTCGTGTTGCCTACTGTTTGAAATACGGTCTGTCAGCTGGGTACCCAGAAAAAACCGTAGGTAATTTCTCTGGAAAACATCTAGCAAATTTTCGTCTACTTTTTGGTTCGCTCATGCTTCAGAGCCATATTCGACCACTGTCATCACTGTAGCTTCCGAAATTTTAATCTTGGTTTGTAGACTTATTCTTCCAGGCTTTATTTAAATGTGAAAAAAAACACCTTGAGCCTTGCCTCTTCTATTTTTAACATCTTCGCCAC
Source organism: Artemia franciscana (assembly GCF_032884065.1). NCBI lineage: Eukaryota > Metazoa > Arthropoda > Branchiopoda > Anostraca > Artemiidae > Artemia > Artemia franciscana. The sequence goes on from NW_027063029.1 coordinate 25,072, forward strand.
TCCCAAAGTCTTTGCTAATAATGCTATCAAGATAAGTGAGACTGTCCACCTGATAAATTTTTCGTTACCCAACGTCACCTTTTCATCTTCACTGATTGTTAGCCTTATTTACTTCGTCTTCTTATCATTGGTTTTTAAACCTATTCTAGCTCTCCGAACTCGCAAAACCTCTAAAAGTTCATTTATTTTGCTAATACTTTCATCTAATGCTTATATCATAAGCATAATCTAAGTCCAGGAAAGTTCTCCCTCCCCATTTGATTTCATGGTCTCCCATTGCCTTTCCTGTGCTGCTCAAGACAAACCTCAAGATAAAATCCATCTAAATGATCCATATAAAGGGGGGCAGCGGTTCTCGGTTTCTCTATTTCTTGATACCGCCCCGCCCGGAGGACTTAGGTTGAACCTGAAATTAGCAACCATTGATTCGGTCCTCCACAAAAATAACCGGAGGCACTTCAAGCACTGCATCTGTATCGTCTCTTAGGAAATCGCAATACGTGATTACAACACTGGAGGTTTCTGACGAGTTAGATATAGGCGGGTGGTTCTCTGCTGTATTTTGAATGGCATCCTTGCTGATGGTGGTGGTCGATATATAGTAGTATATTAGGTTCAAGGAGGCTCATTCCGAGGTTTTTGATTCGGTAATCGAGAATGATTCCTGATTCCATCGCACTTCATATTTCCTGAAACCATTAAGAGGTTCTAGGTCAATCTTGATAGGAGATAAAACAAAAAAAACAACAAGTTTTTTAAATGAAAGTAAGGATCGACATTAAAACTTAAAACGAACAGAAATTACTCCGTATATGAAAGGAACTTTTCCTCCAATGTGCCTGCTCTTTACACTAAAGTTTGACTCCCTCTCTTAACTCTATTTTTAAAACAGTAAAAAACTTTAGCGTAAAGAGAGGGGCGCATTGGACTAAAAAAGACTAAAGTATGTCCTGGGAAGGTATTTTGAAGCAACTAACTCCACTCCTTCTCCGTCTAAAGGGCCCTGACCTTTAAAAATATGTGTGTTATAAAAGTGAAACCTTGCATATTAGATCTTCTGCTTAATTGAAGTACAACAAAATTGTTTTCAGCTTCGTAAATTTGCTCAATTCCATTTTATAAGGTTTTAAAGATAAGCAAATACATTTCCTAAATTTTGAAGAAAAACACTGATATGGCTCAAAATTCTACTCAAATTAAAGAAATTGCATTTTCATAACTAAAGGCAGAGAAAAAGCAGCTAGTAACTGAAAATTAAGGTAAAATGTTGTTTTGTCAAAATTTCAATAGGTATAGATCTATAAAAGAGAAATAAAAACAACTGAACACGTATTCGCCATCTTTTTTCGGATAAAATAAATAATTTTTTTTATTTTTAGGGACAGAGGTTTGAAACCTCTACATTCTCTGATATGCTGAATCTGAAGGTATGAACTTTATTAAAATCTCTCTATTTTTTGGAGCTGTTTACCCCCTTTTTGAAAATCACGCAAATTCTCCGGATCGTAGTTTTTGATGGTTTAATTTAAATTTTATGAGTTTTTATGGCACTTGGTATTAACCAAGTGACATATAGCAGTCGCCAATTCTGTCAGTCTGTCGGTCTGTCTGTCGGTCTGTCGGTCCCGGTTTTGCTACTTTAGGCATTTCCAGGTAAGCTAGGACGATGAAATTTGGCAAGCGTATCAGGGACCGGACAAGATTAAATTAGAAATAGTCGTTTTCCCGATTTGACTATCTGGGGGGGGGGGGGGAGTGGGGGCCCGGTTAATTCGCAAAAAATAGAAAAAATGAAGTATTTTTAACTTATCAGCAGGTGATTGGATCTTAATGAAATTTAATGTTTGGAATGATATTGTGTCTCAGAGCTCTTATTTTAAATCCCGACTGGATCTGATGACATTGGGGGGAGTTGGAGGGGGAAAACCTAAAGTCCCGGTTTTGCTACTTTAGGCACTTTCAGGTACGCTAGGACGATGAAATTTGGCAAGCGTATCAGGGACTGGACCAGATTAAATTAATTATAGTCATTTTCTCGATTTGACCATCCTGGGGGGGGGGGGGTTTGGGGCCGGTTAATTCGGAAAAAATAGAAAAAATGAAGTATTTTTAACTTATGAGCGGGTTATTGGATCTTAATGAAATTTGATGTTTGGAATGATATTGTGTCTCAGAGCTCTTATTTTAAATCCCGATTGGGTCTGATGACATTGGGGGGAGTTGGAGGGGGGAAACCTAAAATCTTGGAAAACACTTAGAGTAGAGGGATCGGGATGAAACTTGATGGGAAAAATAAGCGCAAGTCCCAGATACATGATTGACATAATCGGAACTGATTTACTCTCTTTGGGGTAGTTGGGGGGGAGTAATTCTTAAAAATTAGAAAAATGAGGTATTTTCAACTTATGAACGAGTGATCGGATCTCAATGAAATTTGATGTTTAGAAGGATATCGTGTCTTAGAGCTCTTATTTTAAATCCCGACCGGATCTGGTGATGGGGGCGGGGAGTTGGGAGGGGGAAACCTAAAACTTGGAAAACACTTAGAGTGGAGGGATCGGGATGAAACATGGTGGGAAAAACAAACACAAGTCCTAGATAGATGATTGACATAAACGGAACGGATCCGCTCTCTTTTGGGTAGTTGGGGGGGGTATTTCTGAAAAAAAATGAGGTATTTTTAACTTACGAACGGGTGATCGGATCTCAATGAAATTTGATATTTAGAAGGATATCGTGGTTCAGAGCTCTTATTTTAAACCCGACCGGATCTGGTGACATTGGGGGGGGGGGGAGTTGGGACGGAGAAACCTAAAAATTGGAAAACACTTAGAGTGGAGGGATCGGGATGAAACTTGGTGGAAAAAAAACACGAGTCCTAGATACATGATTGACATAACCAGAACAGAGCCGCTCTCTTTGGGGTAGTTGGGGGGGGGGGGTTAATTCTGAAAAATTAGAAAAAATGAGGTATTTTTAACTTACGAACAGGTGATTGGATCTCCATGAAATTTGATTTTTAGAAGGATATCGTGTCTCAAAGCTCTTTTTTTAAATCCTGACCGGATCTGGTGACATTGGGGGAAGTTTGGGGTGGGGAGACCTAAAATGACGGGAAACGCTTAGATTGGAGGGATTGAGATGAAACGTGGTTGGAAAAATAAGCAGAAGTCTTGCATACGTGATTTACACAATTGGAACGGATCCGCTCAATTGCAGGGGGGGGGGGGGGTGATTCTGAAAAATAAGAAAAATGACGTATTTTTAACTTACGAAGGAGTGATCGGATCTTCATGAAACTTCATATTTACAAGGACCTCGTAACTCCGATATCTTATTTTAAATCTCAACGGGATCAAGCGTAATTGGGGGGGGGCAGTTTGGGGGACCGGAAATCTTAGAAAATACTTAAAGCGGTGAGATCAGGATGAAACTGGATGGGAAGAATAGAAACCTGTCTAAGATACGTGACTGACATAACTGGACCGGATCTGCTCTCTTTGGTGGAATTGGGGGGGGGGGTAATTTTGAAAATTGAGGCATTTGTAACTTACGAAAGGGTGACCAGATCTTAATGAAATTTGATATTTAGAAGGATCTTGTGCTTTAAAGTTCTAATTTCAAATTCCGACCAGATCCTGTGACATTCGGGGGAGTTGGAGGGGGGAACCGGAATTCTTGGAAAACATGAAAATTGGAGAATTTATATCTTACGAATAGATGATCGGATCGTAATGAAATTTGATTTTTAGAAGGAATTCATGTCTCAGAGCTCTTATTTCAATATCCCGACCAGATGTTTTGACATTGTGGGGATTTGGAGGGGGAAATCTTGGAAAAACGCTTGGAGTGTAGGAATCGGGATGAAGCTTGGTGGATAGAATAAACAAATGTCCTTGATACGTGATTGACAGAATCGTACTGGATTCGCTCTCTTTGGGGGATTTGGGGGGAGGGGTTCAATGATTTGGCGAGTTCGGTGCTTCTGGACGTGCTAGGGCGATGAAAACTGGTAGGCGTGTCAGGGTGCTGCACAATTTGACTTGATAAAGTCGTTTTCCCAGATTCGACCATCTGGGGGGAAAAAGGGAGAGAAAAATTAGAAAAAATTAGGTATTTATAACTTACGAGTGGGTGATCGGATCTTAATGAATTTTGATATTTAGAAGGACTTTCTGACTCAGAGCTCTTATTTTAAATCTTGACCGGCATTAAGCCTCTTATTTTCCTTTTTAAATCAATCTATTGATTCATAGAATTTTGTTAGAGCTCATACCATATGATCTCTTGGCTCTTAGCTCTTCTCGCCTCGTCACAAGTGCCATATGAGCTCTTAGCTCTTGTTTATATTACGAATCAACAAAAAAGAATCTATATCGTTGAGTTTATTAGTTTTTAACCAGTTTTTTTTAAGGGGTTTTGGTTACTATTAGGCCGAGTCACTCCTTACTCCTAGTTCGTTACCACGAACTGTTTGATTAATCTTGAAACTTGGATATCAGAATATCCTCGGAGCAGAATAGAAAATATAGCTCTCCCCCCTCTAGTCAATGTTCTTTCTAATCATAGTAATCACTGCACCCGCAGTTTATTTCAGCCCGTCTAATACCTGCATATAACTGTAGCTTATAAATAATAGAAAAGGTTTCCTGTTTTTCTTTAAACTAGCATTATTTGAACTATTAACCAACGGTTTCTGAGAAATAAAACTTCACATAAAAAACGGGCATAATAACAAAATTCGTAGTTTGGCCCATAAAATAAATAATACTTTTATGGATCATATTTTCGGGATCACTTCATTTTTAATCCTTTTTTCCCTATTCGAAAAGCCCAGTGCATTACGTCATTTAGTTGCATGCGACTTGAAAATTGGTGTGGCAACAAACTAAAAAAGTATACATTTTGAATTATCATTGTTGAAACTTTATAGAGATTAAATGATTTTTTTTTAACTGAAAGTAAGAAGCGACATTAAATTGAACAGAAATCATTCGGTATGTGAAAGGGGCTGTCTCCTCCTCAACACCTTACTCTTTACGCCAAAGTTTGACTCTTTCTCACAATCCTACTTTTTAAAACAATAAGAACTTTAACGTAAAGAGCGGGGTGTTGTGGAGGGGACAGACCATTTCATATACGGAATAATTTCTGTTCGTCTTAAGTTTTAATGTTGCTCCTTACTTTCAGTTGAAAAAACTTGTTTTTATTGTCATTGCTAAAACCTTATATAGATTAAATAAAATAAAAAAATTAACTGAAAGTCAGGTGCGACATTAAAACGAACAGAAATTATTCCGTATATGAAAGGGACTTTCTCCTCCTCAATGACTAGCTCTTTATGCTAAAGTTTGACTCTTTCTCACAATCCTACTTTTTATGGCACTTGGTATTAACCAAGTGACATATAGCAGTCGCCAATTCTGTCGGTCTGTCGGTCCCGGTTTTGCTACTTTAGGCACTTCCAGGTAAGCAAGGACGATGAAATTTGGCAAGCGCATCAGTGACCGGACCAGATTAAATTAGAAATAGTCGTTTTTCCGATTTGACCGTCTGGGGGGAGTGGGGGCCCGGTTAATTTGCAAAAAATAGAAAAGATGAAGTATTTTTAACTTATCAGTGGGTGATTGGATCCAAATGAAATTTGATGTTTGGAATGATATTGTGCCTCAAAGCTCTTATTTTAAATCCCGACCGGATCTGATGACATTGGGGGGAGTTGGAGGGGGAAAACCTAAAGTCCCGGTTTCGCTACTTTAGGCACTTCCAGGTAAGCTAGGACGATGAAATTTGGCAAGCGTATCAGGGACCAGACCAGATTAAATTAGAAATAGTCGTTTTCCCGATTTGACCATCTGGGAGGGGGGGGGAGTAGGGGCCGGTTAACTCGGAAAAAAATAGAAAAAATGAAGTATTTTTAACTTATAAGCGGGTGATTGGATCTTAATGAAATTTGATGTTTGGAATGATATTGTGTCTCAGAGCTTTCAAATCCCGACTGGGTCTGATGACATGGGGGGGGAGTTGGAGGGGGGAAACCTAAAATCTTGGAAAACACTTATAGTAGAGGGATCGGGATGAAACTTGATGGGAAAAATAAGCGCAAGTCCCAGATACATGATTGACATAATCGGAACTGATTTGGTCTCTTTGGTGTAGTTTGGGGGGGGGGGGGTATTTCTTAAAAGTTAGAAAAATGAGGTATTTTCAACTTACGAACGGGTGTTCGGATCTCAATGAAATTTGATGTTTAGAAGGATATCGTGTCTTACATCTCTTATTTTAAATCCCGACCGGATATGGTGATGGGGGCGGGGAGTTGGGAGGGGGAAACCTAAAACTTGCAAAACACTTAGTGGAGGGATCGGGATGAAACATGGTGGGAAAAATAAACACAAGTCCTAGATAGATGATTGACATAAACGGAACGGATCCGCTCTCTTTTGGGTGGTTGGGGGGGGGGTATTTCTGAAAAAAAGAGGTATTTTTAACTTACGAACGGGTGATCGGATCTCAATGAAATTTGATATTTAGAAGGATATCGTGGCCCAGAGCTCTTATTTTAAACCCGACCGGATCTGGTGACATTGGGGGGGGGGGAAGTTGGGAGGGAGAAACCTAAAAATTGGAAAACACTTAGTGGAGGGGTCGGGATGAAACTTGGTGAAAAAAAACACGAGTCCTAGATACATGATTGACATAACCACAACGGATCCGCTCTCTTTGGGGTAGTGGGGGGGGGGGGGGGTAATTCTGAAAAATGAGAAAAATGACGTATTTTTGACTTACGAAGGAGTGATCGGATCTTCATGAGACTTCATATTTAGAAGGACCTCGTAACTCCGATATCTTATTTTAAATCTCAACCGGATCAAGTGTGATTGGGAGGGGGGCAGTTGGGGGGACCGGAAATCTTAGAAATTACTTAAAGCGGTGAGATCAGGATGAAACTGGATGGGAAGAATAGAAACCTGTCTAAGATACGTGACTGACATAACTGGACCGGATCTGCTCTCTTTGGTTGAATAGGGGGGGGGGGTAATTTTGAAAATTGAGGTATTTGTAACTTACGAAAGGATGACCAGATCTTAATGAAATTTGATATTTAGAAGGATCTTGTGCTTTAAAGTTCTAATTTCAAATTCCGACCAGATCCTGTGACATTCGGGGGAGTTGGAGGGGGGAACCGGAATTCTTGGAAAACATGAAAATTGGAGTATTTATATCTTACGAATAGATGATCGGATCGTAATGAAATTGAATTTTTAGAAGGAATTTATCTCTCAGAGCTCTTATTTCAAATCCCGACCAGATCTTTTGACATTGTGGGGATTTGGAGGGGGAAATCTTGGAAAAACACTTGGAGTGTAGGAATCGGGATGAAGCTTGGTGGATGGAATAAACATATGTCCTTGATACGTGATTGACAGAATCGTACTGGATTCGCTCTCTTTGGGGGAGTTGGGGGGAGGGGTTCAGTGATTTGGCGAGTTCGGTGCTTCTGGACGTGCTAGGGCGATGAAAATTGGTAGGCGTGTCAGGGAGCTGCACAATTTTACTTGATAGTCGTTTCCCCAGATTTGACCATCTGGGGGGCAAAAGGGAGAGGAAAAATTAGAAAAAAATAGGTATTTATAACTTACGAGGGGGTGATAGGATCTTAATGAATTTTGATATTTAAGAGGACTTTGTGACTCAGCGCTCTTATTTTAAATCTTGACCGGTATTAAGCCTCTTATTTTCCTTTTTAAATCAATCTATTGATTCATAGAATTTTGTTAGAGCTCATACCATATGATCTCTTGGCTCTTAGCTCTTCTCGCTTCGTCACAAGTGCCATATGAGCTCTTAGCTCTTGAATGCACTATTGAATAAGGGATCGAAGAAAGCAAAAGCACTAGCCAAAGCTGAAGCGTCCGAGAAAGATAACTTGGACGTGTTGGTTGATGGAAATTCATCGCTGGTTGAGCGTATAGGTAAACTTTTAACAATATTCCTTACTAGTTTTGTCTTCACTTCTCAGGCCAAGGAAACACAGATGTACATAAGCCTTCAGACCCGTATCTCAACTTCAATTTTACCTGTATTTTACATATGATCCTCCTGTTTTTTATTTTCTCACAAGTTCGGTCATCCCTGTTTTGAAATATGCTTCTGCTAAAATATATTTCCGTTTATGTGCATCCTTCTAGAAGCTAAGGCAGACATGAAATAAAGATTTCATCTTCACTTAAGAGTCAATAAACTAGATACGTGACAAAAGAAAGTAGAAGTTATTCCATTTATTTTTATTTTATTTTTTCTAATGGTCTTTTAAAAAGAATTCAAAATTTAAGATTGCTGAGCTCAAGGCTAGAATGAAAAAGTTTTCAATCATAATAGAAATAGAATGGACAATTTATTTCTCATAAATAAAAGAAAAAAATAATTCAGAGGAAAAAAGTAGAGGGAAACAGAGAGAAGAAAGTAGAGATGAAAATATTGCCAGTGTGACTAAAAGGAGTCAAAGCTACTGCAGGCAAGATGGTGAAAAATCTAGTTAGTCGATTCTTGAAACTTTTTTCTTTTGTTTCAAGCTGCAGCTTTTTTTATTTTTTGTTATTTTGTCTACTGCTGTTTTGATTCTTATTTATTTGGAATGATTTCTTTTTCCCTTTTGTCTGTTTCTCACGGTTTTTGTTAGCTAGTTAGAAGTGAGGTGATAGGATAAACTATTCGATCAAGGAAAGTTTTAACTAAATGTTATAATATATTTCCGCACATTTAGTGTAGTTGAACAATCTGATTATTTGGACTAGATTAGAAACTATTGGTAAAAACCAGCTGAAGATCTAGAGGGAAAATTAGTATCGACTGCGCATAAAAGGTCACGTAGGCAATGAAATCTACTTTATGAGAAGCATAGACGCTTGGCCACGTTCTGCGGATGAAGGATGACATATTGCTGAAGATAGTCCTTGTTAGCGAACCGCCAAGGGCTAAGTGGAAATCAGGTCGTCCGTAGCTGGTGCGGGAAGATGTCATGTAGAAAGGTTTAAGGGAAACGGGGACTTTCGGGAAGGTTGTAAAGAGGGAGGCTTTAAATAGATTGGTATGGAGGAGGAGTGTGCGTAGTTGTATTGGTCTCAGGCGGCTTGGTGCTGTGGTAAATTGTTAGTAGTAAGAAGCAGTAGTATGGACGCAAGTGGGAGGAGCTGTGTTTCATCCCAAGCTGGTGATATATTTACGATTTTTTCAGTAATAAAGGAACATAGACTCATACATGTGCGACAACTTTTATATTTAATGCTTTCGTTGTTGTTTCCTTGTTATTCGTCTCGTCATGAATACTGATTTTTTTTTAACGCCGAGTTCAATGATCCCGATTTGAGTAAAAAAAAAAAAATGTATCGAGTAAAAAAAAAAAAACTATTTTTCTTCATTTATTTTCAAAGCTCGTGAAATGTCTATACGTATTCATTTGGAATCCTTGTACACCTACTTCGACTATTGATTGATCTTAGTATTGATAATTTACTAAATCGATTTTCTATTATTTGAATTTTTTCAGGGGGTAGCATGAAAAAATCCAAGGCTAAATCATCCAATAAAGATGGATTGAAACAGGCCACCCTGGATTTCAAAAAAGGAGCTTCTCCAAAGAAAGGAAAGAAAAAAGGTAGAGACAGTGATAGCGACGACGATGACGATATTAACGTTGTTGAGCCGGAAGAGGACATAACGCCGGTTCGTGAAAAAACTTCAAGACGAGCAGCAGCTGCAAAAGCGAAGTACGCGGAAGACTCTGATGTTGAAGAGTCTGAAGGTGAAGAAATCTTCCATGACAATGATATCGGTGCCGATAGTTTTAAACCCAAAAAGTAAATATTGTTCCTTAGTTTTTTAAGATTTTTTTTTTTTATTTAACAATTTTTTCAACAGGAACTTGGGGAAAAGCAAAAGGCTCCGAGTTGCGTCGAAGCCTGGTGTGTTCGAGACGACTATGACAAATCTAGCTAAATTGCAGTGCGGAATTATCTTGTAAGGGAAAAAGAAAAAAGAAATTTGGCCTTGTGTATGATATTTGGTGTTAAATTGGTTTATTTGGGGCACAAAGGATGGATGTTGGTTGCAAGATGCTACGCTTTGAAAAATAAAATTGTGCCTGCTCACTCAGTGATCATATAATAGCGACTCTGGTGGATTATTCGTGTCCTTAGGGGGTTAGAAAACATATCCTTACTATTTCGCATGCAGGGGGGGGGTTGTGACAAAACTATGGCTGCCAATTAAGCTGGGATGATTTTACAACACGTTTCAATCCTTTGAGAATTTCCTTATAGATGGCCAAAACACTTCATTGCAAGTTGTTTTGCTTATAGTTAGAATCCAGATGTCCAAATATCGTGGCCTGGCTTTGGCCTCAGGTTATTTTCTTGCAAATTCAGTTTTGAGTCTATTTTGGACCCTTGAAAATTTGGTTTTTGGTAGAAAAAGGGCAAAAACATTAGTTTCAAGCTTAGTATTTATTGTTAAATTCATTTTATTAAAGTTAGGCTACATAATTTGCAAGCACAGATTTATCACTCAAGTTAGGTAATAAATTCAAAACAATTTCTCCATTTTTCCATCTACCATGTTTCTTTTGTCAGCTTTGTTATTTTGGTAAATGTTTAGTCTCCTTCCAAGTGCTCTAAAGTGTGGATTACTGCATATAACAAGATTCTGATGATCACATTGTTTCTGTGTCATTATTAGAGAAGTGCATCCAGTTTTAAGGTTTCTATAATCCCTCTCCAAAAAGACTAGGCTATAATGCATAAAGTGGGCTTGCTTACAGGTAACATCACCTATAGAGCATAGCATATTCATCCATGAGCCCTGCATGCAACAGGGCAAGGTCTGTGTTCTATATTTGTTCAACAAAAATTAATAAAAATAAAAATAAAACAAGGCTTATTAAATAAATTTATAATACAGACCTCTCCCCACTGCCTGCAGGGCTCAAGGACTAATATGCTCTGCTCTATAGGTGATGTTTACATATAAGCAAGCCCTCTTTACACATTTTTTAGTTTGCTTCATAGAGGAGGAGGGTCAACCAGAAATGGATATGCTCCTAGAATTAGCATTTGTAAGTATTATAGTATAGAAACAATGCTGCTTTGCAGCATTGTCTCCAGTTTAGACTGCTTTTGATGAAACTGAACATTTACCTTCTTTCTCCTGCAGTTGGCAGTCAGTTTGTTTTAAACCTGCAGTGTTGCACCATTATATACAATTTTTATTGTTTCTAAATTTACAAGTACTTTTAAGTATCTGATGTGCTGCTAGTCTTTAATTGTGTTCTTTAACAAAGTTATAAATATCATCTAAATCCTTTTTTTAATGAGCTAATAGGTAATCTTTTATCCTTGAATTACTCTCTGAATTAATATCTTGAAAATATAAGAGAGACCTTCAGTGCAATTTTACCAGACTTATGTATGTCTTGCATTCATGCTAAATTTGAACTTCATCTCAAATTTATTCTTCCTTTTTTTGTATTTGTTTTCAATAATTTATTTTCTGCTGATAATCAAGGTTAGGCTATAGAAGATAATTCTCAGTATAATATATGCAAAATTCTAACATGTCAAAATATCCACTAAGAAAATATAATTTTTTTTAGCACCAAAATGGCTCTCTCAGGGGATGATATTAAAAAAATGAAAGTTGCTGATTTGAAAACTGAGCTCACTAACAGAGGGTTAGATAGTAAAGGTCTTAAAAAAGACTTGGTGGAAAGATTAAAGGCTGCAATATTTGGTGAAAATGGAACAGAAACACCAAATAATGGAGGTCAAAACAATGGTGAAGATACTGAAAAGCAAGAAACAGAAGTACCTGAAGAGGTGAGTTGGTTAGAACATTATACTTAAAACACAAGGGGGAAGGGTCAGTATTTTCTTCAGTTGTTTACCAAACAGGAGCTACTAGGCATTTTGGAAGAGTAATAACTCATGTTTTAAATATCTTGTACCTACACTTCAAAATCCAATAGGTTTTTTCTTATATTGCACATCTTATTATGACCTAAAACATTAATGGATCTGTTGGGAGTTTCAGAACCAAGATAATTGACCATTTGTAGGCAGGGTCCTGTTTAACTTCCAATAGGAGTGGTAATTCACAAAAATGTGATGAGGGACATTTTTTATGAAAATACCAAATAATGTGGTTTTTTCCTAAATCTTGGGGGAAAGAGACACATGCCCTAATTGGTACTACTGAATAACCATTATTTTATTGGTATTTTACAAAAAGTAGTAAAATCTAAGTGGCATTTTTCTAGTTTACTTCTTTGTTGAAGTTTTTATTTTTAAGTATTAGAATTTAATTTATTCCTTTTCAGAAATTACAGGTGTCATTACTGGATGGCATCTTCTAAAAATTCCTTAAAATGATTGTTGAAATTTCTATTGAATTCTTTGTATTTCATAAAAAAATAATATTTTTTTAGATTTTGGGTGTTTTTTAGGATAGCACTGTTTATCACACTGATACCCTCTGCTTTTTGGTTATTCAGAATTGCATAGCAGGGATGTTCTATAAGCAAGCATGAATCTTTATAATCTAGTGCGTGAACTTCATAGTTATATATATTTTTATGAACTTAACAGAATGTGAGTCAATCTGACAAGTTTCTATAATGTTGGTCCTGCTTTTAAATACACTTTTGTGTATTACAGTTGACCAATGGTTAATAATATTGCACTGAAACCATTTTTAAAAAAAATGTTGGTTAAATTAGGATCTACCTCTGCCACTTACTAGGACAGTTTAAATCATATTTGATTAATGCAAACAAGACAGTGTAATTAATAATATATTTTAGATAAAATACTTGCACTCCAACTGTCAATTTCACTTTAAATGGTGCTAGACCTTATAGATTTGCTAAAAAGATTTTAGATCAGATACTTGAACCCCAACTGTCAATTTCACTGTCAATAAGTATATAACTAGACCAGCAGTTGCCAACATTTGGTCCATGGACCAGTGTTTAGGTGGTCCAAGAAGAAAATGGACCATAATATAAAAATTTTATGGGGTTTTCTTAAGACTTAGTGAGGCTCTCAGAGCTTCTAAGTAGAAACTCTCTAATGAGAATTGAGTCAATTTCACTGTCAATAAGTATATAACTAGACCAGCAGTTGCCAACATTTGGTCCATAGACCAGTGTTTAGGTGGTCCAAGAAGAAAATGGACCATAATTTAAAAATTTTATGGGGTTTTCTTAAGACTTAGTGAGGCTCTCAGAGCTTCTAAGTTTGGCTTTTTGGAATTTCTCAATAGGCTTTTAATTAATTTTTTTTCTAATAGTTTTTTTTTTCACTTTAGGATGAGTCAATGACTAAAGAGCAAGACCAAAAAAAGGAAGAAGAAACTCATGAGACAAAAGTCGAAGGTAAGGCAAAAAGTTCAAGCCAGTTAGGCATTAATAATTCAGTTTCAAATATATATATTTGTCAGGGATATGGAGCTGCTTATAATCTATAACCAACTCAGATTTCAGATATCTAACAACTCACTGCGGTACCGAGTCGCCTAGGGTCAACACAGATACGCACGCTACTCCACCTTCCCAACCTATTCAAAGCTTCCCTCTTTTCACCCTGCCAGGTAGTTCCTTCTTTATGATATCCTCCCACCCCAAGCGCAGGCGACCTGTTTTCTGTTTAACCCTAGACAGTTGGCCGAAAAGGATCTCTATTTTAATGAAACTTGATATTTAGAAAGATCTTATGTTTCAGATGCTCCATTCTCAATTCGAATCGGATCTGGGGACATAGGGGGTAATATGCATCTTTGTATGTATCCTTAATATGTATCCTCTGAAGGTACCCATTCAAACCTCTATGGGGACGGGAGGCAGACTCTTAAGTCTTATCATCCAAAATATGTAAAAGAATAGGTTTTGGAATCTCAATTAGTAATGGCTTTGAAAGGGCCAGCAAGTGTCTTAGGTTTGTCTTTTTGGGCTTTGACCTTCCAAGCAATACGGGGTTAGGGGCCCCTGAATTCATTTCATTAGGATGTCGAACTTTTTAGCAGTAAATATGTATCTTGAGGCTATGGGTTTTTAGAGCCTAGACTCGATTCAACACCTATGAAGAGGAGGGAACTAGGGACTTTCAAATTGTTGTCCTTATTACATTTACCAAAAGAGACTTAAGATTCCAACAAAACCCAGCGATAACTAAGACCTAGACTCTTAGTCTTAGACTCTTAGTTAGGCCTTTTATTGGTCTGTAACCTATACGATCTATATGGAACGGGGTGCATCAAAATTTATATTCTGACTAATCGAACCTCTGAGGTTCGATTAGAACCTCTAGATTCGATTAGAACCTCTTCGATCTATCGATCGAACCTCTATGAGGTTGGCTACATTCTTGTCAACTGCACCTACTTTAAGATCTCAGTCACATTTCGTAGGGATTAGCGTCTATGAATTCTGTTAACCCTTTAGAGAGGTCAAACCCATTCCGATATGCATTGCCTGTTTTGCTGTTTCGTAGCTGTGACTCAGGAGAGCAGTTGCTCCAGCACATTACGGTGCCTTGTCACCGGAGGTCTTGGTTTCTGTTCCATTTGTAATAGTGAAATTTGATATTTTATTGTTCAGAAAATAATAATCGGAAATACAAGCTGATAGCCTTTAGCTTAAAGTCGATTATTCAACATTTCCTTTTTATACTTCCGGTATTTATTGCTGTAATATTTGAGGTACCCGCTTTTGTAAGCGCTGTTGGTTCTATTGTACAAATATCCTGCTCAATTAGAAGTATTTGGAAATTTTGCAAAAACAACGTATTTGCTAAGGTATGCTTACTAATCTTTGTGAAATTAAATTGTTTCCTCTCCTCATGTACTTGTGTTGAAGAAATACTACCCTTGGAATTTTTTTTTGAAAAATTTATCTTCAAAGTGTAAACAATTTGGCTTGAAAAATACGCTTTGCTGGCATTGGGTACACTTTCCTCAAATCATCTGTTGGTCCCTATGCTCAGATACATTTTTGCCCATCTGTGTGCCTGCTATCGGGGTAAGGGGGCCCCAACATTACCCTTGGAGAAATTTGAAGATTTTGAACAAAAATGAAGTTTTCGAAGTGATAACCTGCAAGGGAACAATGTGTTCCAACTCCCCAAAAATCGACAGCAACAATGATGAAGAGAACCTAGAACCCTAGTCGTTAATCCATTCCAAATGAAGAAGTTTTGAAACTAGTCGGAATCTGATTCTCTATTTTGTATTTTTTATAAGATTGATTCTATTTAATAGACTGTGAATATTAGACACTATGGGTTGACCCTAAATAGTATACGAAGAGTGTTTTAAGTGTGATTTACGATACTGACCACTGAAAACCAGTTCGGTTTTTAATTCACTTTCCCTAATTATTTTCTAAAAAAATGTAGATCATTCATTAATGATTACGATTTTTTTTATGGTTCAGTGAACAACCTATTTGATTCTATTTTCGGTCTCAGCTCGTGATTCTACGTTAGAACCACACTTTCATTCAAGAAAATCGGGCCACAACGAAAATTGTATTTTTTAGGCGAAAAAAGTCGAAAAAATACAGTTAGTTTTCTTATGGTGCTTCTTACGCTAAATCTGACTTTGTTTTCGGTCTCGCCATGTTATTTTGGGTTAGAATCAAACTTCAGTTCAAGAAAATTCGATGTCCACGAAAGTTGCGATTTTTATTCGAATAACGGAAAAAAAATAGCATTAAAAGAAAAAAAAAGGTTATTTTGCATCGACTCAGAATATGCGAAAATGGATATAATGTTCAGTTTTTTTCTCTACAAGATGGTGTAAAAATCATTTCTGTTGCAATTTTTTTCGGGTCGACCTCTTTTTGGAACTCATTTTCCTGTACTACCTTGACAAATTCTTCAGGTAAAATATTTAAACCGTTTTATTTAATAACAAAAATACAAAAATTCACAGAGACAAATATAGTTAACCTATTTGAAGGTACTGCGTTATAGCACATAGATATTATTGTGCAGATTTTTTTCATAATATGCAAGATATTTTGTGCAGATATTTTGTGCAGCATAGATATTTCTGTTTTTTAGAAAAATGTTGATGTTATTTTTGTACAGCAAGTTATTTACTAACGCTGAAGTGAATTGGTTTTCAACCAAGAATTCTGAATTACCGAATGAAGAAAGAATAAAAGAAATAAAACTATTATATTAGAAATTTTCTTTTCTCAGAGCCTTCATTGGCTTTTGTAAATTAAGTAAGGGGTTAAGAGTCATTAAAACTAATTTTATATTAACTAAAGTTAATTTAAGTCAAGTTAAAATAATATAATAATAAAATAAAACAATAAAATAAAATAAAAATATAATATAATAAATATATAAATATAAAAATAAAATAATAAAATATATATACAATATAATAAAATAATATAAGTAAAGTTAAAAAAGTCAAAAGCTAAGTTTTGTACCATAATAGAATTATTGTTTGCCAATCTGTTCTGGAAAACAATTCAAGACTTAGGGATTTTTTGAAAAGTTTATTTCATATTATTTTAGATCTCCCAATTGCAACGTTGTATGACAATGATATCAGCAAGCAAGGTTGTGCATCACCTACCGTGCCAGGTTGTACTATGCCAAGTCACATATATTTATTCACAGAAAACGATATGCCAAAAGAGGAGGTTTTTCATACAGGAGGAAAACCTATCGAATGTTTTAATTTTGAGGAAATTTTCTCCAATAAAGACCACCTATCTGATCATCAAAATATCCATGCCGGGAAAATACCTATTGAGCGTGGTGTTTGTAAGAAACCTTTCACTTCAGGTACCAATTTATCCCGTCAAAGATCTCATGCAGGGAAAAAACCGTTCGAATGTAATATCTGTGAGAAAAGATTCCACAGAAAGCTTGGACTATCGAATCATCAAAGAACTCATACTGGAGAAAAACCATTCAAATGTGATATTTGTGAGAAAACATTCCGCCAAAAATCCAACCTATTTATTCATCAAAAAACTCATACTGGAGAAAAAGCTTTCGAATGTGATATATGTAAAAAACGTCTTACGTCAAGGGCCAATTTATCTCGTCATCAAAATACTCATACTAGTGAAAAACCTTTTGTCTGTGATATATGTGAGAAACCATTCCGCCAAAAAATCAACCTATCTATACATCAAAGAATTCATACTGGAGAAAAACCTTTCGAGTGTGATGCATGTAAGAAATGTTTTTCTTCAACTTCTGGTTTATCTAATCATCAAAGATATCATATTGGAGACAAACCTTTCATGTGTGATGTATGTAACAAATGTTTTATTTCAAATTCACGTTTGACTCTTCATCAAAGAACTCATACTGGAGAAAAACCTTTCGAATGCGATATTTGTAAAAAATGTTTTATTTCAAATTCATGTTTAACGCTTCATCAAAGATTTCACACGGGAGAAAAACCTTTCGAATGTGGTACATGTGGGAAAACATTCCACAGGAAATTCCTCCTGTCTGATCATGAAAAAACTCATACAGGAGAAAAACCTTTCGAATGTAGCATATGTGGAAAAAAATTCCGGAGAAAAAATCATCTATCTGATCATCAGAGAACTCATAGTGGGGAAAAATCCTTCGAATGTGAGAAATGTGGAAAACTTTTTGCTTCAAGATCTGGCTTGTCCTCTCATCTAAAAAGTCACACTGATGGAAAAGCCTTTGAGCATGCCAGTGTGTGAGATCGTTATATGTTCTTTAAAATGTTTATGTTGAAATTTATCAAGGATTTGTGCTAGAGAAAAGCCTCCTGTTGTATATAATTTTATGTCTACAGGAAAATTTTTGACAGGTGAATGTTTTCTTTCTTTGACAAGCTTATTTGAATGTGTTTTCAATTATTTAATATTTAATATTCGTTTTACTACATAACTTGCTTTCTTGTGGTAGTTGACTAAAGGATACACTTTAATCCAAGAACATACCTTATTTTTATTAAAACGGGTGAATACTATTAGGGAAACTAGGAATGTCATTGGTACTATCGGTTGAAGCATGCTTTGAAGGGTAAAAATATTAGGGGTTGATATTCCGTATGATTCAGACTTGAGTAAACATTTTAAGGAAAAGATTTCCCGAGTTCAATCCAACATTTTCGACAAAATCGTTATGAAAAACGCTGTTCACATTTTTTTCCTGGGAGGTCTGCCGAACAGAGTTCTGTAATTATAATTGCAGAACCCATTCTCTCACCTCCTCCCACCTTTTGAACTTTAAAGGCTAACGGAATTTGACATGTCTCCAATCAGGTATATCATTAGCCTATATCAGGTACTCCATCATGTAGCAGTATGTTCCAGAGCAACAGTATGTTTCTCTGGCCGCATCAAACAGCTCGTGGTTACTGACTGTAAGTAAATAGCGACACTGCTCAATAGTAACCTAAACTTTAAAAAACTTAATATTGATACCAATAGATATATCAAAAGAATTGGATTTTTATCTTGATTTTAAATATATAAGTTTTATTAAGTCATAGTTTTACTCATCAAAGGCTACGAGCCCGAAAAATTTGTCACATTTTCACAAAAAGGAGGAAACACCTCCTAAAACTTATAGAATCTTAATGAACATCATAACATTAGATTCAGCGTATTAGAGAACCCTACTGTAGGGGTTTCAAACTCCTATCTGAAAAAATGTGAAATTGTGTACTTTTTTGCCAGAAGAAAGATCACGAATGCTTATTATTCGTGATTTTTTTCGTTATTTCGTGATTATTCGTTATTTTTTTCCAGGGGTGACCGTATCAACCCTGTGGGCCTAGATCATGGGGGAGAGGACACATTTAAACGAAACTAAAATTTCTAGTTCCCTTTTTAAATGCCCAAAATTTTCCCCAAAATGGTCGTATCAAAATTCTAGGATTGCTATTATGTTCATCATAGTTAAAAGGCCTAATAACTATGTTATTGGAGATAACATGATCCCCCGCCTAACCACCTGACCTGCCATCCTTGGGGAAAGGTCTTTAAGTTATAAAGTTTGCCCATTGTCTACGTATAGTATTGGTTATTGGAAAGTATGTATACATTTCTTGGGTGGGGAGGGGAGGACGAATTTTTTGCTGGGGAGACTTTGTACGGGGAGAATTATACGGGGTTAGCTTTTCAGGGGCAATTGTATTCTGGGGGAATTTGCCAGAATTCCTCTACGAAATTTCGTTAAGTCTTGCTTTTTCTGTACTGGCTCAATTTTACACGTGGAGGTGTTAAGGGTAATAGTCCGGGGTAAATTTTTAAATTAATAAATTGTCAGAGGATATTTCAGTGAATTTACTGGCATTATTAAAAAAAAATCAGAAATTAAATTAAAAAAAAGTTTTTTCAACTAAAAGTAAGGAGCAACATTCAAACAAACGAACAAAAATTTTTACGTGTACGAGGGGGTTTGCCCCCAACTCAGCCTCGCACTTTACACTAAAATTCAAATTTTATCCCAGTTCTTCAAAAATGACTCTCTTTAAAAACTTTCTCAGTACAGAGAAAGTCTTGCTTTCTCTGTACTGGCTCAATTTTACACGTGAAGGTGTTAAGGGTAATAGTCCGGGGTAAATCAAACAGTTCGTGGTAATGAACTGTAGTAAGGAGCGACCCGGCTCAATAGTAACCAAAACTCTAAAAAATGGAATTTTGATACCAATAGCTGCATCAAAAGCATCACATTTAATGCTGATTTTAAATATGTAAGTTTCATCAAGCTTAGTCTTACCCATCAAAAGTTACGAGCCTGAGAAACTTTGCCTTATTTTAGAAAATAGGGGAAAACGCCCCCTAAAAATCATAAAATCTTAACGAAAATCACACCATCAGATTCAGCGTATCAGAGAACCCTATAGTAGAAGTTTCAAGCTCTTATCTCGAAAAATGTGGAATTTTGTTTTTTTTGCCAGGAGGCAGATAACGGATGCGTGTTTATTTGTTTGTTTGTTTTTTTCCCCAGGGGTGATCGTATCGGCCCAGTGGTCCTAGAATCTAGCGAGAGGGCTCATTCTAACGGAAGTGAAAAGTTCTAGTGCCCTTTTTAAGCGACCAAAAAAATCGGAGGGCACCTAGGCCCCCTCCCACGCTAATCATTTTCCCAAAGTCAACGGATCAAAATTCTGAGATAGCCATTTTATTCAGCGTAGTCGAAAAACCTTATAACTATGTCTTTGGGGACGACTTACTCCCCCACAGTCCCCGTGGGAGGGGCTACAAGTTACAAACTTTGACCAGTGCTTACATATAGTAATGCTTATTGGGAAGTGTACAGACGTTTTCAGGGGGATTTTTTGGTTGGGGGAGGGGTTGACAAGAGGGGGATATGTTGGGGGAAATTTCCATCGAGGATTTCGTCATGGGGGAAGAAAATTTCCATGAAGGGAGCGCGGGATTTTCTAGCAGTATTTAAAAAAAAACAATAAAAAAATAAATACGAAAAGTTTTTTCAACTGGAAGTAAGGAGCAGCATTAAAACTTAAAACGAACAAAAATTATTACGCATATGAGGGGCTCACCTTCTCCTAATACCTCGCTCTTTGCACTAAAGTATTTTTAGTGATTTCAACTATTTATTCTACGGCTTATGTGATTCAGGGTTTATTCTTAATGAATTGGGAAAAAATTTAATCTTTAGTGTAAAGAGCAAAGTACTGACGAGGGGGTGAACCCCTCGTATATGTAATAAAAACATGAGATTACAAAGTTCGTTACGTAAGCTAATTTATAAGTTACGTTTATTTTTTACTAATAAAAACATTCGTATAAAATTAAAAGTTCTAGTTGCCTTTTTAAGTAACCAAAAATCGCAGGGCAACTAGGCTTCCTCCACTGTTCCTTTTTTTCTCAAAATCATTCGATCAAAACTATGAGAAACTATGTTTCTGGGGTCGTTCTTCAAAATTGGGAAAAACAGATAAATTTTAGCGTAAAGAGCAATGTATTAAAAAGGGAGGCAAGCCTTTCATGTAAGGAATAGCTTAAATTCGTTTTATGCTTTAATATTCCTTCTTACTTTCAGTTGAGAAAACTTGTTTTTTTAATTTTATTTTTGATCTTTTTCAAATAATGCAGGTATATCTGATTCTCTCTATGAAAAATTGTATCTCCTCTCGGGAAACACCAACGTGGAAAGTTCGTCCCATGTAAAATACACCCCCTTCACCCTTAAAATTTCTTCCGGACAATGTCTTCCTCCCCTTCGTAAAATTTATCCGAAAAATCCAAGCAGAAATATTCTCCTTACCATTCTTTTATTTAAAATGGATTTTAAATTCTAATTGTTTTTCTGATTACTCTGGAAATCCCTCCTTCTGTTAAAATTATCTTTCGGAAATCTGAATACGCTGATAAATTCCCCGGAACATCTGTGAATGCAAAACTGAGTAGGCAAATAGAAGGTATGACAAATAATAGGATTCCGTATAGGAATTGTTGCGAACCCCCCTCCATACTATAAAATTTTCCCAGGAGACTTTATCCCTTTTAATTTCCCTCCACCCAGAAAATTATCCCCGTGGAAAATCACCTAAAGGACACCCCCCCCCAATAAATTTATGTGTGCTTCGCAATAACAAATATTAGGTGTAAACAACGGGCAAATTTTATATTTTAAAGACCTGTCCCCTGGGGCTTGGGGGGGGGTGTATTTTTATCTCCAAAGACATTGTTTTGTGATTTTTAAACTATGCTGAACAAAATGACTATCTCAGTTTTTGATCAGACGATTTTTTTTTTGGGGGGGGAGAGGGGGCTAGTTTTCCTTCAATCTTCTTGGTTATTCGATTAGGGCGCTAGAATTTTAATTTCCGTTCAAATGAGCCGCTTCCCGATATTCTAGAACTATTGTTTCGAAGTGATCATCCCTTGGAAAAATAAAAACACCAATAAAAATGCATCCTCGATCTTCTTTCGGGCAAAAATTCGAAATTCCATATTTTTACAGATGGGAGCTTAAAACTTCTACAATAGGGTATTCGGATAAGCTGTATCTGATGGTTTGATTTTCAATAAGATTCAATGACTTTTAGGGTGCGATTCTCTCCTGTTTTAAAAATCGGGCAAATTTTATCAAGCTCATAGCTTTTGATGAGTAGCCTATCACTAAACTTAATGACTTCTACGTATTTGGAATTAGCATAATAGTTTGATGCTGTTGATTGCCTCTTAATATAAAAATTTCGTTTTTAGAATTTTGGTTACTATTGATCCGCATCGCTCCTTACACTCACTTCGTCGCCACGAACTAAGTAATAATTCAATATGTTTCGGGAGTTTATTTCATATTAAAATTGCAACGAAGATAAAGTAGTCAGAAGAGGACACACAACTGAGATACGGGGCCGACAAAGATACCTGTATCGCAACAGCATTGTCGGGTGAAAATTGATTCAGAGAAGCTTAAGAAATGCGATACTTTATCAAATTTGAGCTTTGGTTTAATTTTTGGGCAAAAGGTATGTTTGACTTCTTTTCGATAGTTAATGTCTGCTGCAATTATAAAGTCTATACATAAGCCTTCCTATGAAGTTCTCGTTTGCAATATCTACCAACAATCTTCAATTCTAGGCCAATTTACGGATAGGCGAGAGACAAAGGAAAGGTAATTCAAAAACAGAAAGTCTTAGTCCCCTTTTCTAAATTCAAAAGTGATTGACATTTGGTTTCTATAGTCCCTTAAGACATCTAATCAACATTCTAAGGTTTTTGTTTTGTTCAGAATGGTAGAAAATATGAATAAATATGCATCCAGGGATACTATAACCTTCAGAGACCCTAGGATATAGATTTTAAATTATGCAAACTTCAATTCTTTGCAGACATTTATCATAGTGGAGAAAAAGGGGTGCAGGTTTCGTGTTGAAATTCCAATGGTGTGAAAGTTTCGGGAATTATTTTCCTGGTCTAAAAGATTCATCAACCGTATGCTGTGGCAAGGGGATGAGACTAGGGTCCTCAAAGACTTTTTTCCTTAATCAATTCGAAACTTGCAGCCGTAAGTCCTTGGGCTAAGCGACTCAAGTACAAAAAATCATTCAAACCATTGGTCCGCTTAAGTTTGTCCCTACTCTAACAAATAGGGCTAAAAAAATATCAAATTTTTTCGATCGGCCCAAAACTTTGGGCCAACGTTTTGAAACGAAATAAAATGTAGTGATTTCCCTCGAAATGCAGCTCGAAAAATGGCCCAAAAGTGCCAAAGTACTTCCCGGGCACTTAAAATTGACAGGACTATCTTAGAAACTTGTGTGCTAATTTGAGTGTAAATTAAAAGTTCAACTGTCCTTTTTAAGACCTAACTCTTAAAGTTGAAAGAAATGGCAGTGTAGATAACTTAGTCATTATTTATACAGTAGTGTGCTATTTACTAGGGATTTTCGTAAAATAAAGGAAAAGGCAATTTTAGTTTTTCTGTTTGGCTTTGTCAGAAGTCCGAGATAAACATAGACGTTTTTGTTCTTTTTTGTGATTCATGTTAGCCCTTATTTGTTTCACTTTTGAGAAAAAATGCTTTTGGGTTAGGCCATATTATATTAATTGGGGAAAGCTTGCGAACAACTCATCTTGTGCTCCTTTTGAACAACTCCTTTGTGCTTCGATTATTCGACTTTATTGTCTTTAATTTGACTTATTGTGTGTTGTTTTATTGTAGCTTTTTACTTTTCTTCTAAAATATTTCCATTATTTAAGTTCGAAATTTAATAAAATTCCAAGACATTGAGTGTTGAGAGGAAATTTGTTGAACACATTCAAGTCCTCATTCGTCCAATTCTGGGCTAGCTCCAATCTCATATAAATTGTAATCAATTGTATAAGTCGAGTTTGGAGATGGATGAAATTCAAAAGGTACAATTTGAACTGAGTTACAAAAAATGCGTTACAGTTTTGTCGAATATTAAATTTCAATTAGTTTACCACACTTCTTAAATTAAGATATATATAGCCTACTCTGAAATGTTTTTGGAGTTTTGCTTAATATATTTTGCTGAGTTCGAAACGAAATGATGCATAACCTGTTTTTTGGAAAACTTTTGGAAAGTAGTAGGTCCTGATCTACTGGTTTCAGCTCTTTTGCGAACAAATTGCTGGTCAACAACATTAATCAACGATTGCAAAGAACAGATTCGCTTATCTGCAATCGTTAATCAGCAGTAATTGTTGTGACAAAACAAATTGTTACTATTGTTGGAAATAAACAGCAATATTTTCCAAATCTATTTAACTGTTGTTTTAATATTTCCTTCCATGTCTACCTCTATAATTTTCCCCGGTTTTCCCCTTTTCGTTGTCTGATCAACTGCGAAATTTGCCTATGAAACACAAAAAGATTTCTTCAATGCTCTTTTAAGGTAAAAGTGACTGTAATCATTGCAACTGCGACTGCTTGCAACCTGTAAGAATGCCTTATTTTAATATAGGTTCAGCAACTCAATTTGAAACCATTCTCGGTCTAATAAGTTAGATATAAACCCGTTCTTTTCAGTTAGCTTCACTTGAAAATAAGCTCCCTTTACATTGACCGCCATAAATTACCTAGCCATAAAGTTTGAAGTGACTGCCCTTTGTTCCAAGTACTGAGAAAGAAGGTTGTGCGAAAGCACAGGATGGTTGGCTCCCAGCCCCTATTCCACTTTCTGGCTAAAGGGCCATGAAACGGAGATCAGCACCGCCGGTTTAGACCTTAAGGGTCTAGTTCCGACTTAATTTGGTCAAAAATTATAAATTTATCTATCCTCCCCCACTTAAACGGAAGGTGTAACGAACTTGAGTACCGCTACCAACTGTTATCAGATTGCTCTCTTTCCAAGGCAAGAAAACCCGCCTGTTTGTTGTCTTCAGCAGACTTTGATTAACCCCTCTTCCTAAACGCCCTTTTTTAACGTATTGGTTTCTATCTATAAATTTCTTTACCCAAATATCATAAGAAAAAATCAATCAATTGGTAACGCTCTTAACGGAAGCAATTAGTTCGGATCGGTACTCAAAATTTCGGCGACAACTTGATTTTATTGTTAAATTTGATAAGAATAAAAAAGAAGAAGAAAATGTTGTATTCTGTGTTATTAAATAAACCTTCCCCAGGTTTTCTTCTGATTTGATTGGTGCAGTTTGATGTGTGCCTGCAGTTCCAAGGAGGTTGTCTCTACTGCCCAAACGTCATCACCAAGAAAAAAGGTTTATTGTAAAGCTTAGGACTACTGAATATCTCTAATAGAGTACGCTTGGATAAGTAATTAAGATTCGGGTCTGTGGGATTATAATCCTTAGTCCAAATTATTAAATAAGGTAAATGTTATTACAAGTATAATAGTACTGCTATTACAAGTGTTCTTTAATCAGTCCACGTATTTCAAATAGAATGCGAGAGTAAATTAAATGTATAATACTAAGTACTAAATACATACATAAATACTCCTGGATTTCACCTGATGGTTGAATAAGAAACCAAACTGATCATTGTCTCATTAATAGGAAATGGCGCTTAAGTATGCAGAATGTCAGAGCTTATAGAGGAGCAGATGTAGGATCTGATTACGATTTAATATAAGCCACAATTCTTTTGAAACTAAAAAAGCACACAGGAAGGTGCTCACTACCTGCAAAACCACTTTTCGCATCAGCAAAGCTAAAAGACAAAGAACTGAATACGTAATTTAATATCCAATTATCCAATATGTTTGACACCCTTGTTTTGCCTGAAGATGCAGACTGTGAGACAATATGGGAAAATATGAAGTCATGCTATAAAGAAGTGGCTGAATCAACAATTGGGTACCGCCCAAAACTGAATGATGAATGGCTCTTCTAGACGTGGGAACTGATCGCTGAAAGGAAAAAGACATAAAGCCAACTCCTGGATGCCCATGTACCAAGCGTAAAAACACTAAAGCAAAGCAATTATAGGAGGATCGACAAAGAAATCAAGAAAAGTGCATGGTTAGATAAGAGAAACTACATTGAGCAAAAAGTAATACAAGCTAGAGATGAAGCAAAGAGAGGGGACTCGATCCCTTACAAACTAACGAATGAAATAATAGGCAATAAACCGATTCAAAATGAACCTATAAGAATTTCTGATGGCGTTCTCGTCACCGAGCGATCGGCTACTGATGAGACATGGGCCAAATATTATGAAAAGCTTTTACACCCACTTGATAAACTTTTAGACGTACCCTCTATATCTTTCCTCAAGCTTGACATCAGTACAGAACCCCCCACTCGTGGTGATTTACTGACAGTCGCAAAGAAATTGAAAAACGGCAAGGCACCAGGCGAAGACCGTATCACGGCGGAGTTGATAAAGACATCAATCAGTTCATGCATGTCTATATGGGTGTCCTTATTCCGAAAAATTTGGATGACACAAAAAGTACCAACAGATTGGAAGCGCAGCACACTCATAAAACTCTTCAGAAAGGTGATAAAACACTTCCTGGGAATTGGAGAGGCATTAGTCTGTCATCCACACCTGATCAACTTCTTGCACTAGTAATCCTCCAAAGAATACAGAGTCCACTTGACAAGTACTTGAGAGAAGAGCAACATGGCTTTAGACCAGGATGTTCATGTACCGATTTGATCTTCACATTCGATAACCAGCACATTGAGCAGGTTCTAGGTTTTAAATACTTTGGGAGCACAGTGATAAATACGGGTTCTACTGAAAAAGATATATCATGCCGCATCGGGCAGGCCTCCGGTACATTCAATAGACTGAAACCGGTATTGAGGTTGCAGAGTTTCTCCCTCCGACTCAAACTTCGTCTACTCAATATCAACGTCATCCCCGACCGGTTATACGCTTCTGAAACCTGGCATCTGAATAACGCACAAGAAAGGCGAATTCTAGCTTTTGAGAATGCATTTCTCCGGCAGAACTCACTGGTCCTTAGGTAAACTTCAACAGGGAAAACCCTTGACTGAATTTCCCTAAACTGGAAAGAACTATAAATTCTTAGCTCGTCTAATAACACTTTCCTCCCCCTAGCCTCTTTGTATAGAAATAGCTGCTAGCTTAGCTGTATGGACAGTAGAGAAAGGATTGGGAAGGTAAAAGAATAAGCAAAAGGGGAAAGAACTCTCCTCAAGAGTAGTATAGTAATTGCCGATTCTGGACCACCTAGATCACCTCATCAATTTACATCGTTTTCAGTCCATTTTACATCATTTTAACATCAAATATTAAACCTTGTGCACATTTTCCATCCCGACATTCAAAATCAAAAAACAGGTCAATCAAGGTTTGGTCTCATTTTTATACTTTTCACAATATGAACACGGGTTCTAGGCCCCACCTAGATCACCCCATCAATTTACCCCATTTTCAATTGAATTCACACCACTTTAAATAAAAATGTTCAACGTTTTTACAATTTCCCATCATGAACTTTAAGATCAAAACAGGTCTTGTGAAACATGAATTTGCGAAATAAGGGTTTGTATTTTTAAAGTTTTGGAAAATATAGTGCGGAAAGTAAGAAGGGTTTCATTTATGTGGTAAAGTTTAAAGACTCGGAGCAGTACTTATGACAATTTAATTTCACTTGTTCAATATTTCACTGTAATATTTCAATAAGACACAATATCACTATGCTTTTTCCAAGACAAATTACAATCAATAACAAATCCCAAATAACGTGTTTCTTCTATTCGGTCAATTTTCACTGCATTAAATATGATTGGCTGCGGCAACTCTCCGTGTGTTCCAGTTCTTTTGAATATCATGTAGTTAGTCTTTTTCGCATTCACAGCAAGTAAGCTCTCGGACACGAATGAGTTTAGACCTCGGAGCGCATTATTTGCATTATCTACAAATTCCTGTACTGTCTTGCC